>NC_088419.1:98882858-98983176 GCF_034236695.1 Oncorhynchus nerka | reverse complement strand
GATCCGACCCCTGGGGGCAAGTGCCCGGAAACAGTTCGATGGGGCAATCATAAGGTCTATGGGGTGGTAGCATGGTGGCCCTCTGTTTGCTAAATACCAGTTTGAGGTCATGGTAACACTCGGGAACTCGGGTCAGGTCGATGGATTCTAAAGACTCGGGAGTAGAACTCGGGGAATTCGGGAAAATACATGTAGCTTGGCACGTAGGACCCCACTGCTTGATAGTGCCCACAGACCAGTCGATGTCAGGGTTATGGCTGTGAAGCCAGGGGTATCCAAGGACGAGAGGGAACTCGGAACAGGAGATCAAATGAAAGTTAATCAATTCCTTGTGTTGTGAAACTGAAAGTCGCAAGGAGGTAGTGACATGAGTGACAAGTCCAGATCCCAAAGGGCTTCCATCCAATGTAGTAACCCTCATGGGGTCACTTAGAGGTTCAGAGGGAACGCCATTCTCCTTCGCCCAGACACCATCCATGAAGTTACCTGCGGCTCCAGAGTCTACCAAGGCTTGAAGGTGAAGCTTGTGGTTGTCCCAGGAAAGGGTGACTGGAATGAGCAGACGGGAGTTGGACGGATGGGAGGAGGTTATGTTTCCCGTTACAGTTCCCCGGTCTGTACGGGACAGAGCGTTTCCCTGGAGCCCGGGACACGTGGAACGGAAATGGCCCGGTTTGCCGCAATATAGACAGCGTCGCTCCCTCATCCGGCGGTCTCTCTCAGCCTGGGAGATGCGTCCAATCTGCATGGGTTCCGGTGGAGCCAGCGAGGATAAAGGTGGGGACTCGGAGCTGGGACTGATAGGGGCTAGAGGTCTACGGTTGAGTTCTCTCTCTCTCAGACGCTGGTCAATGCGTGAGGCCAACTTGATCAGGGACTCGAGATTGTCCGGTGGTTCCCGAGTGGCCAGTTCATCTTGGATAGTGTCGGAAAGGCCTTTCAGAAAGCACACAGTGAGCGCCTCGTTGTTCCAGCCACTCGCTGCTGCCACCGTGCGGAACTGGATGGCATAGTCCGTCACGCTGCGCCGACCTTGGTGGAGAGTCAGGAGCTGTTTGGCTGAGTCAGGACCACTGCTTGGGCCTTGAAACACTCGTTTGAATTCCTCAGCAAAGGCAGAGTAGCTGGCACAGCAGGAACTATGGGCATCCCACACAGCAGTAGCCCAGGCCAGGGCTTTTTCCGACAGCAGGGTGATGATATATGCGATCTTAGACCGGTCGGTGGGGAACGACGAGGGTTGCAGCTCGAAGGAGAGAGAACATTGGGTGAGAAACCCTTTACAAGCACTTGGATCACCTGAGAAGGTAAGTCGATCAGATATCTGCTTTATGGAAGTCAGCATCTCCGACAGAAGATGAGAATGTCTAGCCATTAAGGCCTCTTGCTGAACCAGGGCAGCTTCGTGGCGTTGGACAGTCTCCTGGTGGTGGAACAGCCTGGCAACAAGGTCCTGGGAACTGGCTGCCTCTGGGTTCATTTTTTGGCTCTGTGTTTCTGTCAGGACCCGGTTACGAACCCGGGTCTCCGGAGTGAGAAACCGTCACTTAACCAACTGAGCCACGAATAGTTGGCAGAACCCAGAAGATGAGGCAGACACAGCAGTACTTGAGACGATGTATTTAATGAAGTAAAAAATGAAGTTCTTCAGGAAAACATGTAACTCCACAACCTCAAAAGGAATTCCACAAGAACAAAGGTAATCCTCCAAGACAAAAAGGTAAATCCACAAGGTGGAAGGTATAGCACAAAAAGCCTCAAATAATACTCAAAAACAAACACACAAGAACAAAAAACAGAATTCCACAAGAGAGTCCACCGGCTGGGTGCTAACATACAAACACAGAGCAAAGGACTGAGGAAAACAAAGGGTTTAAATACAATCAGGGGAAACGAGGCACAGGTGCAAATAATAATGGGGATCAAGGGAAAACAAAAGGTCAAAAGGCACAATGGGGGCATCTAGTGACCAAAAACCGGAACAACCCTGGCCAAATCCTGACAAGCCCCCTTAAGTTAATACTTTGTAGCGCCACCTTTTGCTGCGATTACAGCTGTAAGTCGCTTGGGGTATGTCTCTATCAGTTTTGCACATCGAGAGACTGACATTTTTTCCCATTCCTCCTTGCAAAACAGCTCGAGCTTAGTGAGGTTGGATGGAGAGCATTTGTGAACAGCAGTTTTCAGTTCTTTCCACAGATTCTCGATTGGATTCAGGTCTGGACTTTGACTTGGCCATTCTAATATCTGGATATGTTTATTTTTGAACCATTCCATTGTAGATTTTGCTTTATGTTTTGGATCATTGTCTTGTTGGAAGACAAATCTCCGTCCCAGTCTCAGGTCTTTTGCAGACTCCATCAGGTTTTCTTCCAGAATGGTCCTGTATTTGGCTCCATCCATCTTCCCATCAATTTTAACCATCTTCCCTGTCCCTACTGAAGAAAAGCAGGCCCAAACCATGATGCTGCCACCACCATGTTTGACAGTGGGGATGGTGTGTTCAGGGTGATGAACTGTGTTGCTTTTATGCCAAACATAACATTTGCATTGTTGCCAAAAAGTTCAATTTTGGTTTCATCTGACCAGAGCACCTTCTTCCACATGTTTGGTGTGTCTCCCAGGTGGCTTGTGGCAAACTTTAAACAACACTTTTTATGGATATCTATAAGAAATGGCTTTCTTCTTGCCACTCTTCCATAAAGGCCAGACTTGTGCAATATACGACTGATTGTTGTCCTATGGACAGAGTCTCCCACCTCAGCTGTAGATCTCTGCAGTTCATCCAGAGTGATCATGGGCCTCTTGGCTGCATCTCTGATCAGTATTCTCCTTGTATGAGCTGAAAGTTTAGAGGGACGGCCAGGTCTTGGTAGATTTGCAGTGGTCTGATACTCCTTCCATTTCAATATTATCGCTTGCACAGTGCTCCTTGGAATGTTTAAAGCTTGGGAAATCTTTTTGTATCCAAATCTGGCTTTAAACTTCTTCACAACAGTATCTCGGACCTGCCTGGTGTGTTCCTTGTTCTTCATGATGCTCTCTGCGCTTTTAACGGACCTCTGAGACTATCACAGTGCAGGTGCATTTATACGGAGACTTGATTACACACAGGTGGATTGTATTTATCATCATTAGTCATTTAGGTCAACATTGGATCATTCAGAGATCCTCACTGAACTTCTGGAGAGAGTTTGCTGCACTGAAAGTAAAGGGGCTGAATAATTTTGCACGCCCAATTTTTCAGTTTTTGATTTGTTAAAAAAGTTTGAAATATCCAATAAATGTCGTTCCACTTCATGATTGTGTCCCACTTGTTGTTGATTCTTCACAAAAAATACAGTTTTATATCTTTATGTTTGAAGCCTGAAATGTGGCAAAAGGTCGCAAAGTTCAAGGGGGCCGAATACTTTCACAAGGCACTGTACATGATTCCATATGTGTTATTTCATAGTTTTGATGTCTTCACTATTATTCTACAATGGAGAAAATAGTAAAAATAAAGAAAAATCCTTGCATGAGTAGGTGTGTCCAACTGTATTTGTTTCTGATTTTGTCAGGAAGTTATTGCATTGCAAGTTAAAGCATACTGTTATCTAGCTAGCAGGTTCGCTAGCTTTTGTTACGTGTATGATCTATGTAGTATTAACATTATATTATTCCTATCTCAGAGCCATTTGCTAATGTTTAAACAAAATCAATCAATCAATAAATGTATTTATAAAGCCCTTCTTACATCAGCTGATGTCACAAAGTGCTGTGCAGAAACCCAGCTTAAAACCTCAAACAGCAAGCAATGCAGGTGTAGAAGCACGGGGGCTAGGAACAACTCCCATAGAAAGGCCAGAACCTAGGAAGAAACCTAGAGAGGAACCAGGCTCTGAGGGGGGTGGCCAGTCCTCTTCTGGCTGTGCCGGGTGGAGATTAAAACAGAACATGGCCGGGTGGAGATTATAACAGAACATGGCCGGGTGGAGATTATAACAGAACATGGCCAAATGTTCATAGATGACCTGCAGGGTCAGATAATAATAATCACAGTGGTTGTCGAGGGTGCAACAGGTCAGCACCTCAGGAGTAGATGTCAGTTGGCTTTTCATAGCCAATCATTCAGAGTATCTCTACTGCACCTACTGTCTCTAGAGAGTTAAAAACAGCAGGTCTGGGACAAGGTAGCACATCCGGCGAACAGGTCAGGGTTCCATAGCCACAGGCAGAACAGTTGAAACTGGAGCAGCAGCACGACCAGGTGGACTGGGGACACCAAGGAGTCATCAAGTCACGTAGTCCTGAGGCATGGTCCTAGGGCTCAGGTCCTCCGAGAGAAAGAGAGAGAAAGAGAGAGAATTAGAGAGAGCATACTTAAATTCACACACTTAAATTCACACAGGACACCGAATAAGACAGGATAAATACTCCAGATATAACAAACTGACCCTAGCCCCCCGACGCATACACTATTGCAGCATAAATACTGGAGGCTGAGACAGGGGGGGTCAGGAAACACTGTGGCCCTGTCCGATGATACCCCCGGACGGGGCCAAACATGCAGGATATTACCCCACCCACTTTGCCAAAGCACAGCCCCCACACCACTAGGGGGATACCTTCAACCACCAACTTACCATCCTGAGACAAGGCCGAGTATACCCACGAAGATCTCCCCCATGGCACGAAACTGAGGGGGGGGGCGCCAACTCGGACAGGAAGATCACGTCATTGACTCAACCCACTCAAGTGGCGCACCCCTCCTAGGGATGGCATGGAAGAGCACCAGTAAGCCAGTGACTCAGACCCCGTAATAGGGTTAGAGGCAGAGAATCCCAGTGGAGAGAGGGAAACCGGCCAGGCAGAGACAGCAAGGGCGGATCGTTGCTCCAGTGCCTTTCCATTCACCTTCACACTCCTGGGCCAGACTACACTCAATCATAGGACCTACTGAAATCTTCAATAAAGACTTAAAGGTCGAGACCGAGTCTGCGTCTCTCCCATGGATAGGCAGACCATTCCATAAAAATGGCGCTATCCACTATGCAAGTAACCATTTCACTGTACAGTTTACACCTTCTGTATCCTGTGCATGTGACAAATGAACTTTTATTTAATTTGATTTAGTTTGTGTTTACCAGAGACGGTAATGTGAAGAACAACATGACCTGCACCAAAGTCAAGTTAGGATTTAACGTTATCCAAGTTGTCACACACAACTGTAAGCTATTTTCTGTAATTAGCTTGCCATTAACTTGAAAATAACTTAAAGTTAGCTAGCTAGTTAACAAGCTAGAAACGAACCAAAACATTGTTTAGAAAGTTGCTTTTAGTTGCCTGGTTTATAGATTGACATACAGTATACTAAATTCATTTTTAAATGGATGGGTTTATTGGTGTTAAAATACACCAGGTAGGCTATGTTGGACCAACAGGCTGCTGATGTCATGCAGGCTGTAGTTTTTGTGTTTATACTTTTTCTTAACTACAACGACAAGTTTGATGTCGGACGACAACAGAATGTTTATGATGTCACTGCGACAACTGAATACAGACATTTCAATTGTCAACGGTGGGTGTAGCTGGTGCCTGGAAGGCAGGTGCAGGAGAGCAGAGATGAGGGAATACGAAGCACTTTACTGAGGCAAATAGTAAGACCAGAACTCAACAGCGTCACCAACACCAAATGCCCAAAACAAGTAAGGCAGCACAAAGTACCACAAACAAAGTACAAAGTACCGGCTGCCACAAAACATAGGTATACATAAAACCTGGCGCTAACCAGCCAGAAGCATGCCAACCTCGACAATAAACAATACCCCACACAGACATGGAGGGAACAGAGGGCTAAATACACAGAGTAATTATGATGAGATGTAAACCAGGTGTGCAGGAAAACAAGACAAAACAAATGGAAAATGAAAGCGATGGCTAGAAGACTGGTGACGTCGACCGCCGAACACCGCCCGAACAAAGAGAGGGACCGACTTCGGCGGAAGTCGTGACATCAATAGATGTAGTATAAACTATCCTTTAGTCTTGAAATATTTGGTTGTTTAGTACACTACCTTACTCACTCTGTTTAGCACATGGCCTCACATGTGAATCCTTAAAGAGATGGGTGGGGCTCAGGCTTAAGAAGGTGTAAACGATGTTGAATTGGTGTAGACAAAGAAGAGCTCTCTAGTGGGTGTACCAAAACATTCAAAGGCCATTCTCTCAAAAGTGGGGTTACAAGTTTATCAACTTTCAAAGCAGAATTACTTTCCCATTGTTCCTCAACTGTAGTGTATGATATACCATTTTCTAGTCTCTACTTTCATCCAATGCAAAAAACACCATTTAAAATGTTGCTACATAAGACCGAATGGAGCCGGTCGGTCACATATGTATTAGTTAATATGTGTCTTTACGTATATACAGTATCTCTACATTTTGCTTAAGTCTATCTATCTCAGTGTTTCCTTATTTGTCCTCTGCTACCTTACATATATTGTATGTTACCATGACAAAGAAACCTCATCCTGTATACAGTGCTTTCAGAAAGTATTCACACCACTCGACTCTTTCCACATTTTGTTTTGCATATAAAATGGGTTCAATTTAGATTTTGTGTCACTGGCCTAAACACAATACCCCATAATGTCAACGTGGAATTATGTTTTTAGAAATGTTTACTAAATAATTTACGATTTCAACTTGAAATGCCCTGAGTCAATAAGTGTTCAACCCCTTTGTAATGGCAAGGCTAAACAAGTTTAATAGTAAAAAAGACCAGGGATGTTTCCCAATGCCTCACAAAGAAGGGCAGCTATTGGTAGATTGGTAAAATAAATAAAAAACAGCCACTGAATTTTGAGCATGGTGAAGTTATTAATTACAATTTGGATGGTGTATCAATACACCCAGTCACTACAAAGATACAGGTGGCCTTGCTAATTCAGTTACTGGAGAAGAAGGAAACCACTCAATAATTTCACCATGAGGCCAATGATGACTTTAAAACAGTTACATAGTTTAATGGTTGTGATAGGAGAAAACTGAGGATGGATCAACAACATTGTAGTTACTCTCCTTCTTCGTTGCCGACGTGAGTAAGACATTTAAACATGTTAACCCTCGCAGGGCTAACGGCCCAGACGGCATCCCTAGCCGCGTCAAGATGGCCACCATTGTTCCTGTACCCAAGAATGCAAAGCTAACTGAACTAAATGACTATCTCCTTGAAGCACTCACTTCTGTCATCATGAAGTGCTTTGAGAGGCTAGTTAAGGATCATATAACCTCCACCTTACCTGTCACCCTAGACCCACTTCCATTTGCTGGCTGCCCCAATAGGTCCACAGACGATGCAATCACCATCACACTGCACACTGCCCTATCCCATCTGGACAAGAGGAATGCCTATGTAAGAATGCTGTTCATTGACTATAGCTCAGCATTCAACACCAAAGTACCCTCCAATCTCATCATTAAGTTTGAGGCCCTCGGTCTCAACCCCGCCCTGTGCAATTGGGTCCTGGACGTCCTCGCGGGCCACCCCTAGGTGGTGAAAGTAGGAAGTAACAACTCCACTTCGCTGATCCTCAACACTGGGACCCCACAAGGGTTCGTGCTCTGCCACCTCCTGTACTCCCTGTTCACCCATGACTGCGTGGCCATGCATGGCTCCAACTCAATCATCAAGTTTGCAGGCGACACAACAGTAGTAGGCTTGATTACCAACAACGACGAGACAGCCTACAGGGAGGAGGTGAGGGCTCTCGGAGGGTGGTGTCAGGAAGATAACCTTTCACTCAAAGTCAACAAAACAAAGGAGATGATCGTGGACGTCAGGAAACAGCAGAGGGAGCAACCCACGATCCACATCGATGGGACAGCAGTGAAGGTGGAAAGTTTGAAGTTCCTCAGCATACACATCACTGACACACTGAAATGGTCCACCGACACAGACAGTGTGGTGAAGAAGGTGCAACAGTGCCTCTTCAACCTCAGGAGGCTGAAGAAATTTGGCCTGTCACCTACAACCCTGATGTTTTACCGAATATCTACATAGACGTACAGAGGCCCATTATCAGCAACCATCACTCCTGTATATATTGTGAATGTTTCAGTACATATGCTGCAATTATTTATTTCAGAAGGAACCAGCAAGGCTAGTGCACCCTATATGTGCTCTGGGTCATTAGACACCATTAGACATCATACTTCCGGCGCCGACAGAGATGGCCGCCTCGCTTCGCGTTCCAAGGAAACTATGCAGTTTTTTGTTTTTTTTACGTGTTATTTCTTACATTAGTACCCCAGGTCATCTTAGGTTTCATTACATACAGTCGAGAAGAACTACTGAATATAAGTTCAGCGTCAACTCACCATCAGTACGACCAAGAATATGATTTTCGCGACGCGGATCCTGTGTTCTGCCTTTCAACCAGGACAACGGAATGGATCCCATGCGGCGGCCCAAAAAAACGACTCCGTAAAAGAGGAAAACGAGGCGGTCTTCTGGTCAGACTCCGGAGACGGGCACATCGTGCACCACTCCCTAGCATTCTTTTTGCCAATGTCCAGTCTCTTGACAAAAGGTTGATGAAATCCGAGCAAGGGTAGCATTCCAGAGGGACATCAGAGACTGTAACGTTCTTTGCTTCACGGAAACATGGCTCACTGGAGAGACGCTATCGGAGGCGGTGCAGCCAGCGGGTTTCTCCACTCATCGCGCCGACAGAAACAAACATTTTTCTGGTAAGAAGAGGGGCGGGGGCGTATGCCTTATGGCTAACGAGACATGGTGTGATGAAAGAAACATACAGGAACTCAAATCCTTCTGTTCACCTGATTTAGAATTCCTCACAATCAAATGTCGACCGCATTATCTACCAAGAGAATTCTCTTCGATTATAATCACAGCCGTATATATTCCCCCCCAAGCAGACACATCGATGGCTCTGAACGAACTTTATTTGACTCTTTGCAAACTGGAATACATTTATCCGGAGGCTGCATTCATTGTAGCTGGGGATTTTAACAAGGCTAATCTGAAAACAAGACTCCCTAAATTTGATCAGCATATCGATTGCGCAACCAGGGGTGGAAAAACCTTGGATCATTGTTACTCTAACTTCCGCGACGCATATAAGGCCCTGCCCCGCCCTCCTTTCGGAAAAGCTGACCACGACTCCATTTTGTTGATCCCTGCCTACAGACAGAAACTAAAACAAGAAGCTCCCACGCTGAGGTCTGTCCAACGCTGGTCCGACCAAGCTGACTCCACACTCCAAGACTGCTTCCATCACGTGGACTGGGACATGTTTCGTATTGCGTCAGATAACAACATTGACGAATACGCTGATTCGGTGAGCGAGTTCATTAGAACGTGCGTTGAAGATGTCGTTCCCATAGCAACGATTAAAACATTCCCTAACCAGAAACCGTGGATTGATGGCAGCATTCGCGTGAAACTGAAAGCGCAAACCACTGCTTTTAATCAGGGCAAGGTGACTGGTAACATGACGGAATACAAACAGTGCAGCTATTCCCTCCGCAAGGCTATCAAACAAGCTAAGTGTCAGTATAGAGACAAAGTAGAATCTCAATTCAACGGCTCAGACACAAGAGGTATGTGGCAGGGTCTACAGTCAATCACGGACTACAAGAAGAAAACCAGCCCAGTCACGGACCAGGATGTCTTGCTCCCAGGCAGACTAAATAACTTTTTTGCCCGCTTTGAGGACAATACAGTGCCACTGACACGGCCTGCAACGAAAACATGCGGACTCTCCTTCACTGCAGCCGAGGTGAGTAAGACATTTAAACGTGTTAACCCTCGCAAGGCTGCAGGCCCAGACGGCATCCCCAGCCGCGCCCTCAGAGCATGCGCAGACCAGCTGGCCGGTGTGTTTATGGACATATTCAATCAATCCCTGTACCAGTCTGCTGTTCCCACATGCTTCAAGAGGGCCACCATTGTTCCTGTTCCCAAGAAAGCTAAGGTAACTGAGCTAAACGACTACCGCCCCGTAGCACTCACTTCCGTCATCATGAAGTGCTTTGAGAGACTAGTCAAGGACCATATCCCCTCCACCCTACCTGACACCCTAGACCCACTCCAATTTGCTTACTGCCCAAATAGGTCCACAGACGATGCAATCTCAACCACACTGCACACTGCCCTAACCCATCTGGACAAGAGGAATACCTATGTGAAAATGCTGTTCATCGACTACAGCTCGGCATTCAACACCATAGTACCCTCCAAGCTCGTCACCCCGCCCTGTGCAACTGGGTACTGGACTTCCTGACGGGCCGCCCCCAGGTGGTGAGGGTAGGCAACAACATCTCCACCCCGCTGATCCTCAACACTGGGGCCCCACAAGGGTGCGTTCTGAGCCCTCTCCTGTACTCCCTGTTCACCCACGACTGCGTGGCCACGCACGCCTCCAACTCAATCATCAAGTTTGCGGACGACACAACAGTGGTAGGCTTGATTACCAACAACGACGAGACGGCCTACAGGGAGGAGGTGAGGGCCCTCGGAGTGTGGTGTCAGGAAAATAACCTCACACTCAACGTCAACAAAACTAAGGAGATGATTGTGGACTTCAGGAAACAGCAGAGGGAACACCCCCCTATCCACATCGATGGAACAGTAGTGGAGAGGGTAGTAAGTTTTAAGTTCCTCGGCATACACATCACAGACAAACTGAATTGGTCCACTCACACAGACAGCATCGTGAAGAAGGCACAGCAGCGCCTCTTCAACCTCAGGAGGCTGAAGAAATTTGGCTTGTCACCAAAAGCACTCACAAACTTCTACAGATGCACAATCGAGAGCATCCTGGCGGGCTGTATCACCGCCTGGTACGGCAACTGCTCCGCCCACAACCGTAAGGCTCTCCAGAGGGTAGTGAGGTCTGCACAACGCATCACCGGGGGCAAACTACCTGCCCTCCAGGACACCTACACCACCCGATGTTACAGGAAGGCCATAAAGATCATCAAGGACAACAACCACCCGAGCCACTGCCTGTTCACTCCGCTATCATCCAGAAGGCGAGGTCAGTACAGGTGCATCAAAGCTGGGACCGAGAGACTGAAAAACAGCTTCTATCTCAAGGCCATCAGACTGTTAAACAGCCACCACTAACATTGAGTGGCTGCTGCCAACACACTGACACTTTAATAATGGGAATTGATGTCAAATATATCACTAGCCACTTTAAACAATGCTACCTAATATAATGTTACATACCCTACATTATTCATCTCATATGCATACGTATATACTGTACTCTATCATCTACTGCATCCTTACGTAATACATGTATCACTAGCCACTTTAACTATGCCACTTTGTTTACATACTCATCTCATATGTATATACGGTACTCGATACCATCTACTGTATCTTGCCTATGCTGCTCTGTACCATCACTCATTCATATATCTTTATGTACATATTCTTTATCCCCTTACACTGTGTATAAGACAGTTTTGGAATTGTTAGTTAGATTACTTGTTGGTTATTACTGCATTGTCGGAACTAGAAGCACAAGCATTTCGCTACACTCGCATTAACATCTGCTAACCATGTATATGTGACAAATACAATTTGATTTGATTTGATTTGACATGCACCTGTCTGGGGGTTGGACATGACTGGTTATTCCTGTAACTGTGTTATGGCCAACTATGTACTGTTGCTATTTTTTTATTTATTTTTTTACCTTTATTTTACTAGGCAAGTCAGTTAAGAACAAATTCTTATTTTCAATGACGGCCTAGGAACAGTGGGTTAACTGCCTGTTCAGGGGAAGAACGACAGATTTGTACCTTGTCAGCTCGGGGGTTTGAACTTGCAACCTACCGGTTACTAGTCCAACTCTCTAACCACTAGGCTACCCTGCCGCCCTAATGGGCTATGGTTACACCTATTGGGTCTTTTCCAGAACAGGGGTGTCCCTTTCAGAGGAGTTAGCAGGATGCCATGTATGGTTATTTCTGTAAAGTGCCAAGGTCTGTTACTATGGTCCTACATGAATGAAGCTGGCTTAAGGAAAGGTCTATTTTTTTTTGAAGCTGGCTTAAGGGCAGGTCTATTTTTGTCTATTTCTGTGGCTCTACGGGTACCATGCCCTAATATGAAGGCAATATGATAACGTGGCTAAATGCCAGAGTGGATGAGCCATTAAGAGGAGTTACTATGAGTGTGACGTAAGGAGGACAAATGTATAAAATGTGTGTGCCAAGACTGGAAGGCAGTTGTATCCATGAACCAGCTCGGTTTTTGTAATAAAGTAATAAAAAGTCTATTTGAACTCACATGCTCCGGTATTTGTGAAATATGATTGACTGAATATTTAGACGACATGTTCCAATGGCACGTTGTGTTAGCTAATCCAAGTTGATCATTTTAAAAGGCTAGAAAAACCTTTTGCAATTATGTTAGCACAGCTGAAAACTGTTGTTCTTATTAAAGAAGAAGTAAAACTGGCTTTCTTTAGACTAGTTGAGTATCTGGAGCATCAGCATTTGTGGGTTCGGTTACAGGCTCAAAATGCCAAGAAACAAAGTACTTTCTTCTGAAACTCGTCAGTCTATTCTTGTTCTGAGAAATGAAGGCTATTCCATGCGAGAAATTGCCAAGAAACTGGAGATCTGGTACAACGCTGTGTACTACTCCCTTCACAGAACAGCGCAAAAAAACAGCTCTAACCAGAATAGAAAGAGGAGTGGGAGGCCCCAATGCACAACTGAGCAAGAGGACAAGTACATTAGAGTGTCTAGTTTGAGAAACAGATGCTTCACAAGTCCGGTTAGTAGTCCAACGCTCTAACCACTAGGCTACCCTAAAGTATGGTGGATGGAGCATCATGGTTTGGATGCCTCAGGGCCTGGACAGCTTGCTGTCATTGACGGAAAAATTATCTCCCAAGTTTATCAAGACATTTTGCAGGAGAATGTTAGGCTATCTGTCCACCAACAGAAGTTGGGTGATGCGACAGGACAACAACCCAAAACACATTAGTAAATCCACAACAGAATAGCTTCAACAGAAGAAAATACACCTTCTGGAGTGGCGCAGTCTGAGTCCTGACCTCAACCTGATATAAAATGCTGTGGCATGACCACGAGTGTGGTTCGCACCAGACATTCTAAGAATATTGCTGAACTGAAACAGTTTTGTAAAGATGAATGGTCCAAAATTCCTCCTGGCCATTGTGCCTGTCTGATCCGCAACTACAGAAAATGTTTGGTTGAGGTTATTGCTGCCAAAGGATACTTTTTCCAACCTGCACTGCAAATGTTTACACAGTGTGTTCAATAAAGACATGAAAACGTATAATTATTTGTGTTTTATTCGTTTAAGCAGACTGTGTTGGTCTATTGTTGTGACTTAGATGAAGATCAGATCAAATTTTATGACCAATTTAAGGCAGAAATCCATCTAATTCTAAATGGTTCACATACTTTTTCTTGCCACTGTAGTCACTGTGGGAGCAACATCCCCTATACACTTCTTGATGAACTCAGTCACAGTGTCCGTGTAAGCGTCAGTGTTATTCTCAGAGGCGACCCGGAACATATTCCAGTCCATGTGATCAAAACAATCTTGAAGCATGGATTCCGATAGGTAGACCGATGAATAGACCTTAGCACGGGTACTTCCTGTTCGAGTTTCTGCCTATAGGAAGGGAGGAGCAAAATGGAGTCGTGATCTGATTTACCAAAAGGACGGCGGGGATGGCCATGTACGCATTTCTAAAAAAAGTAGCAGGGATCTAGTGTTTTTCCTAAGAGAATACTACAGTCAATGTGCTGATTGAACATCTGTAGCGTTTTCCTCAAATTTGCTTTGTTAAAATCCCCAGCTACAATAAATGTGGCCTCAGGCTATGTGGTTTCAGTTTGCATAAAGCCCAGTGTAGTTCCTTGAGGGTCGTCATGGTATCGGCCTGAGGGGGAATATATACGGCTGTGACAATAACCCCCCCAAAATTATTGGAAGGTAATACGGTCTGCATTTGATTGTGAGGTATTCTAGGTCTGGTGAATAAAAGGACTTGAGTTTCTGTATGTTATCACATTCACACCATGTGTAGTTAATCATGAAGCATACACCCAAGCCTTTCTTCTTCTTCCCAGAGAGTTCTTTAATCCTGTTTGCACGATGTACTGATAACCCAGCTGGCTGTATGGTCGGGGACAGTATGATTCCGTGAAACAGAGTATATTACAGTCCCTGATGTCTCTCTGGAAGGAGATCCTCGCCCTGAGCTCGTATACTTTATTGTCCAGAGACTGAACATTGGCGAGTAATATACTCGGAAGCGGTGGATGGTGTGACCACCTCCTGAGTTGGACTAGAAGTCCACTCCGAATACCTCTACTCCGCCAGCAGCGACTTGGAGCAGCCTCTGGGATAAGTTAAATTGCCTTGGGGGGTACGAACAAAGGCTCCAATTTGTTAAGTCGTATTCCTGATTTCCAAAAGTTATTTCTGGATGTATGTAATAACACAACAAATGTTCTGGGCTAATAATGTATGAAATAACACACACAAAAAAAAACAAATTACTGCAAAGTTGCTTAGGAGCTGCCATGGTCTGTCGGCGCCATCTTAGTTGTAATGATTTGAATTAAATATACAACTTTAGGGGCCTTCCGAGTGACGCATCACAGTGTTTCGCCTTCACTACAGCCTGGGGTTCGATCCCTGTGTCATAACCGGCCGTGACCGGGAGTATAATGTTTCAGGTAAGACCCAAGTGCAGACTGTGTTTAAGTAACAATGTTTATTACAGCAACAGGGGCAGGTAAACGACAGGTCAAGGCAGCCAGAGGTCGATAATCCAGAGCAGTGGGGCAGAGGTACAGGACGGCAGTCAGGCTCAGGGTCAGGCAGAGTGGTCAGGCAGGCAGTCTCAGAGTCCGGACAGGCAAGGGTCAAAACCAGGAGGGCGAGAAAAAGTGAGACTGGGGAAAATCAGGAGCTGAGAAAATCGCTGGTTGAGTTGACCTATGCTTTCCCGCCTTGTAACTAGCTAAAGATATTTAGTTATCCACTTCTATCTGTGTTGTAACGTTAGCTAGCTAGCTTCTGCATTCTTGAGAAAAGTTTAGAGAAAATAATAGTTTACGACCTGAACAGATGATTCAGATGACCATCCTACCCATGCTAGATTACGGAGACATAATATATAGATCGGCAGGTAAGGGTGCTCTCGAGAGGCTAGATGTTCTTTACCATTCGGCCATCAGATTTGCCACCAATGCTCCATATAGGACACATCACTGCACTCTATACTCCTCTGTAAACTGGTCATCTCTGTATTCCTGTCACAAGACCCAATGGTTGATGCTTATTTTTAAAACCCTCTTAGGCCTCACTTCCACCCATCTGAGATATCTACTGCAGCCCTCATCCTCCACATACAACACCCATTCTGCCAGTCACATTCTGTTAAAGGTCCCCAATGCACACACATCCCTGGGTCACTCCTCTTTTCAGTTCGCTGCAGTTAACGACTGGAACGAGCTGCAACAAATACTCAAACTGGACGGTTTTATCTCAATCTCTTCATAGACTCAATCATAAACTCTTACTGACAGTTGTGGCTGCTTTGTGTAATGTATTGTTGTCTCTACCTTCTTACCTTTTGTGCTGTTGTCTGTGCCCAATAATGTTTGTACCATGTTTTGTGCTGCTACCATGTTGTTATGTTGCTAAAATCAAATTTATTTATATAGCCCTTCTTACATCAGCTGATATCTCAAAGTGCTGTGCAGAAACCCAGCCTACAACCCCAAACAGCAAGCAACGCAGCTACCATGCCGTGTTGTCATGCGTTGTTGCCTTGCTATGTTGTTATCTTAGGTCTCTCTTTGTAGTGTTGTGTCTCTTTATGTAGTGTTGTGTCTCTTTATGTAGTGTCTCTTTATGTAGTGTTGTGTCTCTTTATGTAGTGTTGTGTCTCTTGTTGTGATGTGTGTTTTGTCTTATATTTATATTGTATTACGTTTTTATTTTAATCCCATGCCCCGTCCCTGCAGGAGGCCTTTTGGTAGGCCGTCATTGTAAATAAGAGTTTGTTCTTAACTGACATGCCCAGTTAAATAAAGGTTAAATAAAATAAACAGATTACAAAATGCTTATTAAATTATTCGGACAAAAATGTGTACTTACAGTCCTCACTCTCGCTTGTCCTCAACTTTTTGAAAGTCGTTGCTGTGCTGCTGTGTGGACGCGAGAGGAGCAAATGGTGCAAATGGCTTGCTCAAATGTTAGCATCTAGCATCACAACTCTGTACGGTTTTGACTTAGAATATGTGGACAACTACAAATACCTAGTTGTCTGGTTAGACTGTAAACTCTCCTTCCAGACTCACATTAAGTATCTCCAACTACCACATCCCCATATTGTTATTTTTTTTCTTCTCCTTTGCACCCCAGTATCTCTACTTGCACATCATCATCTGCACATCTATCACTCCAGTGTTTAATTTCTAAATTGTAATTATTTCGCCTCTATGGCCTATTTATTCCCTAATCTTACTACATTTGCACACACAGTATATACATTATTCTATTTTGTTATTGACTGTATGTTTGTTTATTCCATCTGTAACTCTGTGTTGTTGTTTGTGTCGAACTGCTTTGCTTGATCTTGGCCAGGTGGCAGTTGTAAATGAGAACTTGTCCTCAACTGGCATACCTGGTTAAATAAAGATGACAAAAAGTGGTGGTTAAAATATAGAATTTAAATCGTTATAAATTCAATTGTGCACCCATAAATGTACAGGCACCCATGTTCAGTCATATTGTGCCTTAAGTCAGAACAGATGACAACTTGACGAGCTAAATTAGTCGAAAAACAAAATTGTATTAATATTTTGTGTATATTTCCATGAAGTTCCATAATTTAATCAAAATAGGCTATGCAATATATGATTATTTTCGTGGATCTCATGTTGTCAATGAGTACAGTAGAGCAAGCTCGCGGTCAGGCGGAACCAAAACTGACGGACTAAACACAGCCCAATTTGGAACGACTAATTTTGGACGAAATTGCGGCCACAACAGACGGACCTGATATCGCCCATAATTCCATGTCCATGGATGAGTGGGGAGCGATGTCGACACATGCCTCGGCGTTCCAGTATCAAACCTAACATCATTAGTTTGTGCATATGTTAATACTACTTTATTTGGTACAGTACTGCGGTGTATTACGTCTGGCAAATGAAACAGTTTACCGTTTAAGAATCAAACGAAGAAACCGGAATTAAACGGGGAAGGATCTAGACCAAATTGTCCAACAGAAACTCTCGTTTTAGTTGAAAAACGTTTTCCGTTTGGAGTAAACGGAATCGGCGTAATGAATACACCCTTTGGGGCTGTAGTAAAACGTTTCTTAAGCGGAAGCAAACAGAGCGAAACGGGAAGGACTTACCTGAATTTATACAATAGAAAGTTTGGTTTTGCAACTGTTTGGACTCATGATATCACCACAGGTTGCGGTTTGTTGCTCATGCGCACTGACTCAACTACGAAATATGGCGGCTGACGACTGCTAGAGAAAAGTGTTGGGATCTGATCAATTTCGTTAAAAAGCTGCCCTGGTAAGTCATTTTTTCTAATTCCAAACAACATAAAACCACCACGGTTTGAACATTTAAATTAAATTAGTCACGAATCGAAGAAAAAAAAAGATGAACTAAAAGGTCGCTCGTTAGTAAGCTAACACTGCTAGGGACATTAGCTAGCGAGCTAACAAGGTATGTTTGTCCATTACTCGGTATAATTAATCATGTATTTATATATCTAACTATCTGCATTGGCCTAGCACTAGTTCACACCTGACTGGATAACTAACTTCAGACAACGCCCGGGATGATGTAGCAAGCTAGCTTTAGCCCTAGCGAACTCATTTGTTTTGCTAGCTATTGACGTTAGCTCTCAAGAACCGAAGTGGGGTAACTACACCTGAACCAGGTTATGTCTTTACAGGAGACTTTGGTATGGCGATTCTCCTTTAAGTCCAGGAAGCAGCGATTCAACTTATATTCACCAGCATTTCAATGTCATCATACGTTCGTTACTAACCAAATACGGAGTTTCGATTAGCAACTGTCGTCATTTGCTGCCGTCACGGCCGGTGTGTACTGACAAAAAAGTAAAATAAAATGTTAAATAACCGGAAAAATGGCACATCCAATGCATTCCGACGTGTGCATGGTAGAAATGAGGGACCTGTAAACATTTTTAGACACTTTTTGTTAGTACACACCGGCCGTGACGGCAGCAAATGACGACAGTTGCTAATCGAAACTCCGTATTTGGTGAATAACGAACGTATGTTGACATTGAAATGCTGGTGAACAGAAGTTGGGTCGCTGCTTCCTGGACTTAAATCGCCAAATGAAATGAAATCAAACTTTATTTGTCACATGCGCCGAATACAACAAGTGTCGACTTTACCGTGACATGCTGACTGACAAGCCCTTAACAAACTATAGTTTTGGCAAGTCGGTTAGGACATCTACTTTGTGCATGACACAAGTCATTTTTCCAACAATTGTTTACAGACATATTATTTCACTTATAATTCACTGTATCACAATTCCAGTGGCTCAGAGGTTTACATACACTAAGTTGACTGCCTTTAAACAGCTTGGAAAATTCAAGAAAATGTTGTCATGGTTTTAGAAGCTTCTTATAGGCTAATTGACACAATTTGAGTCAATTGGAGGTGTACCTGTGGATGTATTTCAAGGCCTACCTTCAAACTCTGTGTCTCTTTGCTTGATAGCATGGGAAAATCAAAATAAATCAGCCAAAACCTCCTCAGAAAATAAATTGTAGACCTCCACAAGTCTGGTTCATCCTTGGGAGCAATTTCTAAACACATGAAGGTACCACATTCACCTGCACAAACAATAGTACGCAAGTATAAACACCATGGGACCACGCAGCCGTCATACTGCTCAGGAAGGACACGCGTTCTGTATCCAAGAGATGAACGTACTTTGGTGCAAAAAGTGCAAATCAATCCCAGAACAACAACAAAGGACCCTGTGAAGATGCTGGAGGAAACGGGTACAAAAGTATCTATTATCCACAGAACCTGAAATGCCGCTCAACAAGGAAGAAGCCACTGCTCCAAAACTGCCATAAAAAAGCCAGACTATGGTTTGCAACTGCACATGGGGACAAAGATTGTACCTTTTGGAGAAATGTCCTCTGGTCTGAAAATAACTGTTTGGCCATAATGACCATCATTATGTTTGGAGGAAAAAGGGGGAGGCTTGCAAGCTGAAGAACACCATCCCAACCGTAGAGCACGGGGGTGGCAGCATCATGTGGGGGTGCTTTGCTGCAGAAGGGACTGGTGCACTTCACAAAATAGATGACATCATGAGGAAGGAAAATTATGTGGATATATTGAAGCAACATCTCAAGACATCGGTCAGGAAGTTAAAGCTTGGTTTCAAATGGGTCTTCCAAATGTACAGTCACCCCAAGCATACTTCCAAAGTTGTGGCAAAATGGCTTAAGGACAACAAAGTCATGGTATTGGAGTAGCCATCACAAAGCCCCGACCTCAATCCTATAGAACATTTGTGGGCAGAACTGAAAAGGCGTGTGTGAGCGAGGAGGCCTACAAACCTGACTCAGTTACAAAACTCAGCCAAAATTCACCCAACTTACTGTGGGAATCTTGTGGACGGCTACCCGACACGTTTGACCCAAGTTAAACAATTTAAAGGAAATGCTACTAGATACTAATTGAGTGTATGTAAACTTCTGACCCACTGGGAATGTGATGAAAGAAACAACAGCTGAAATAAATAATTCTCTCTACTATTTTTCTGACATTTCACATTCTTAAAATAGTGGTGGTCCTAACTGACCTAAGACAGGGAATTTTTACTCTGATTAAATGTCAGGAATTGTGAAAAATTTAGTTTAAATGCATTTGGCAAAGGTGTATGTAAACTTCCAACTTCAACTGTGTGTATGTGTGTATATATGTATGTTTTTGGGGACTTGGCTGTGTTGCATGTTATTTTGGCGTTAATACGTGTCACATATGATTTTGCATTTGGCACCTTGGGTCAAGTGTTCGCACCAACTCACGAAGCCCCTGTTTCCCGAGCATTTAAATTGGGGCCATGTCTTTGCAGGTGTAAGTTGTAACAGCAGCTGTTATCTCCTTCCATCTTCGTGATTCTTTGCCATATGGTGTGCCGCGAGTAAACCTCTTGCAACATCTGAGTCGGATTTGTTTTGAGCACTCGACTTTACTTTTTTGGGTCTCATCTGTAGACTCTCCCTGTACTGTTTCACATGATTCTTGACGAAGGTGGTAAGAGGTTAGTGGTGTTTGAGCCTCAGGACCGGCCTGCTGCCTATTTTGCAGAGGACTTTTTTTCTGGTCCGTGTCAGTTTCATTCCCAAACCACGTCCATGCGACCGAAGTAGCTCCTCTTTTTAGGTATGAGCTCCGTGTCTCCGTGCTCTGTGTCACATTCACTCTCCTCCATGTTTGTTGCAAATTTCCTTCTACACAATATTGCCGTAAAGAACGTGGTTTGTGGTTTGCAACACAACTAAATAAATTATAGGGCATAATATGAAGCGATAGAAAAACATCTATCGTCACACGATAAATATCGCCCAGGATACATGCTACTGCAACGATACCTCCTACTTTGTAGGATAACCTCCTACGATACCTGCTACTAAATGTATGATACCTACTACTAAAGGGATTCCTGCTACCTTTTAGGAAACCTGTTACTACAGAGATACCTGCTACCTTGTAGGATACATCCTACGTCATAGGATACCTGCTTCCTTATAGGATTACTGCGACCTTATAGGATACCTGCTACTAAAAAGATAACCGCTACCTTACATTTTGTCACATACACATATTTAGCAGATGTTATTGTATGTGTAGCGAAACGCTTGTGTTCCTAGCTCCAACAGTGGAGTAATATCTAACTAAATGCTTGTGTTCCTAGCTCCAACAGTGTAGTAGTATCTAACTAAATGCTTGTGTTTCTAGCTCCAACAGTACAGTAATATCTAACTAAATGCTTGTGTTCCTAGCTCCAACAGTACAGTAATATCTAACTAAATGCTTGTGTTCCTAGCTCCAACAGTACAGTAATATCTAACTAAATGCTTGTGTTCCCAGCTCCAACAGTGCAGTAGTATCTAACTAAATGCTTGTTCCTAGCTCCAACAGTGCAGTAGTATCTAACTAAATGCTTGTTACTTTAAAGTGCCCAGTGATTCCATGTCAAAGGTGCAGGGTTGAGTAGCCGGCTAGTGACAGTGACTAAGTTCAGGGCAGGGTACTGGGTGGAGGCCGGCTAGTGATGGCTATTTAACAGTCTGATGGCCTTGAGATAGAAGCTGTTTTTCAGTGTCTTGGTCCCAGCTTTGATGCACCTGTACTGACCTCGCCTTCTGGATGGTCATGGGGTGAACAGGCCGTGGCTCAGGTGGTTGTTGTCCTTGATGATCTTTTTGGCCTTCCTGTGACATCGGGTGCTGTTTGTGTCCTGGAGGGTAGGCAGTGTGCCTCCAGTGATGTGTTGGGCAGACTGCACCACCCTCAGGAGAGCCCTGCGTTTGAGGGCGGTGCAGTTGCCGTACCAGGTGGTGATACAGCCTGACAGGATGCTCTCAATGGTGCATCTGTAAAAGTTAATGAGGGTTTTAGGGGCCAAGCTGAATTTCTTGAGCCTCCTTTATCACACTGGCTGTGTCGGTGGACCATTTCAGATTGTTGGTGATGTGATCGATGAGGAACTTGACGCTTTTCACCTTCTCCACTGTGGTCCCATGGATGGTGTGTTGTGCTCCCTCGGCTGTCTCCTGAAATCCACAATCAGCTGTTTTGTTGACGTTGAGGGAGAGGTTATTTTCCTGGCAGCATTCCGCCAGGGCTCTCACCACCACCTACTTGCTACCTTATAGGATACCTGCTGCTACAGACAACTTCTACATTATAGGATACCTGCTGCTACAGACAACTTCTACCTTATAGGATACCTGCTGCTACAGACAACTTCTACCTTATAGGATACCTGCTGCTACAGACAACTTCTACCTTATAGGATACCTGCTGCTACAGACAACTTCTACCTTATTGGATATCTGCTGCTACAGACAACTTCTACCTTATTGGATATCTGCTGCTACAGACAACTTCTACCTTATAGGATACCTGCTGCTACAGACAACTTCTACCTTATAGGATATCTGCTGCTACAGACAACTTCTACCTTATAGGATACCTGCTGCTACAGACAACTTCTACCTTATAGGATATCTGCTGCTACAGACAACTTCTACCTTATAGGATATCTGCTGCTACAGACAACTTCTACCTTATAGGATACCTGCTGCTACAGACAACTTCTACCTTATAGGATACCTGCTGCTACAGACAACTTCTACCTTATAGGATATCTGCTGCTAGACAACTTCTACCTTATAGGATATCTGCTGCTACAGACAACTTCTACCTTATAGGATACCTGCTGCTACAGACAACTTCTACCTTATAGGATACCTGCTGCTACAGACAACTTCTACCTTATAGGATATCTGCTGCTACAGACAACTTCTACCTTATAGGATATCTGCTGCTACAGACAACTTCTACCTTATAGGATATCTGCTGCTACAGACAACTTCTACCTTATTGGATATCTGCTGCTACAGACAACTTCTACCTTATTGGATACCTGCTGCGACAGAGGATACATCCTTGATATTTTATAACCTTATAAGATCAGTATTTTCTGTTCCAGGTCAGTACTACAGGGCCATAGTTGCACACTGGGTGGACCACCTGCCTGTCATTCCCATTGCCTTGTAGAATAACCACATTACCCAGGAGCCATCATGGGCAGGACATCAGTCAAAGGTAAGGAAACATGAGCAAGTACACTGCAGCCTGTTTATTTAGTATGCCATTGTATTTCTCGTTTCAATATTCTATTGCCGGGTCCACAAATGGATGGAATTCTGGTGTACCTCATTTTCCAGCAGTCTTCATTTACATTACATTTAAGTCATTTAGCAGACGCTCTTATCCAGAGCGACTTACAAATTGGTGCTTTCACCTTATGACATCCTTACTGGTCTGACATGAGTAGTGTTTATAACGCAAGATGGAGGAGAGCCTTCTTTCGCCAGAGAACATTTATTTTGGGAGATTGCAAAATAGAACCTTTTTATTCAAGACAGGAGTGACATTGTTTTAGGTGATAATAAAACATGTTTAGTAACTTACACTTTTTCTCTTACTTGCTAACAAGTCAACTTACACAGAGCAGTTAACATTCGCTAGATGGCTAAAAGCTAGGTTGAAGATTGCATCAAATGGCCTAATGCTGTGTTCCTAACCAAGTGGGAAGGTGATCATTTGTAAAGTAGTTATAGGAGGTGGATCCATTCACTTGCATTAAACTCATTGAGAAACGCAGATTGGCTAATGGCAAGCAAGCGGAGGTCAGCATGTGGGATAAGTCGGAGCTCAGGGTGGTAGATGAGTTTCCCACTAGTAATTACCACTTGGAGGGCCGTTCAAGTGGATTTTCCAAGGCATGTGTGGTAAATACCATCTTTCTACCTGGTTATGAACACGGGTGTGGTCAGTGTTGATGTGTTTGTGTTTTCAGATCAGAAGGAGAAAGCAGGAAGTCTCCTTCCTCCAGGTCCCACTCCTGCTAAAGGTAACTTTAGACTCCTAGGAGAGATGACCCCTAGCTTTTACTATTTTAAAAGTTTGAACGTGTTGTTCCTAGGATAACATTTGATCTAACTGCAAAGTAACTTTGTTTTATTAAATGTAATTTTTTGTGTCTTTTTTTTATACCTGTTACATCAGTATATACATGTAGGTCTGTCGGGTCTACTAACCCTTTGATGTTTCTGTCTCAGAGTCGTTCAGTTGGGAGGAGTACCTGAAGGAAACATCATCTACCCCGGCTCCACCTAGCTTCTTCAGACAGGTATGTGTCCATCTACCCCGGCTCCACCTAGCTTCTTCAGACAGTTATGTGTCCATCTATCTCGGCTCCACCTAGCTTCTTCAGACAGGTATGTGTCCATCTACCCCGGGTCCACCTAGCTTCTTCAGACAGGTATGTGTCCATCTACCCCGGCTCCACCTAGCTTCTTCAGACAGGTATGTGTCCATCTACCCCGGCTCCACCTAGCTTCTTCAGACAGGTATGTGTCCATCTACCCCGGCTCCACCTAGCTTCTTCAGACAGGTATGTGTCCATCTACCCCGGCTCCACCTAGCTTCTTCAGACAGGTATGTGTCCATCTACCCCGGGTCCACCTAGCTTCTTCAGACAGGTATGTGTCCATCTACCCCGGCTTCACCTAGCTTCTTCAGACAGTGTGAGTTCAGTGACAGCAGAGAAGGCTAAGAGACAGTATACTGTCTCTCTGCAGTGAGTTTTCGGTCTCTCTCCAGTCCAGAGTCCCTCCCTCCAATGACTTCAAGGTGGGGATGAAGCTGGAAGTCCATGACCCTCGGAACTCCACCTCTGTGTGCATCGCCACTGTGATGGGCATGACGGGTGTGCGTCTGCGTCTTCGTCTGGATGGCAGTGACAACACCAATGACTTCTGGAGGCTGGTCGACTCCTCAGACATCCAGCCTATAGGAACCTGTGAAAAGAATGGGGACATGCTGCAGCCGCCGCTGGGTATGTTAACCATAACCCTAACCATAACTCTACCCTAACCCACTGGGTACGTTAACCATAACTCTACCCTAACCCACTGGGTACGTTAACCATAACTCTACCCTAACCCACTGGGTACGTTAACCATAACTCTACCCTAACCCACTGGGTACGTTAACCATAACTCTACCCTAACCCACTGGGTACGTTAACCAAAACTCTACCCTAACCCACTGGGTACGTTAACCATAACTCTACCCTAACCCACTGGGTACGTTAACCAAAACTCTACCCTAACCATAACTCTACCCTAACCCACTGGGTACGTTAACCATAACTCTACCCTAACCCACTGGGTACGTTAACCATAACTCTACCCTAACCAAAACTCTACCCTAACCCACTGGGTACGTTAACCATAACTCTACCCTAACCCACTGGGTACTTTAATAACACTAACCTTCCAATATGGGGGAATTACGGCCCTAACCTACGGCCCTAACCTAGCCGTTGGAGGTAGGGTACTCGGCTAACATATGGAATTGTTAGCATACCATGGATTATTTAGCTATTGGATTTGGAATTTTAGGGGGCCTTTATGTATAACAATTTAATTTTCAATTATTTGAAAAATATTGGGTTAAGCGTTTACTATTATAGCCCGTAGAAACGCATTCAATATCATTCATAAGTTTGGGGTCACTTAGAAATGTCCTTGTTCTTGAAAGAAAAGCTATTTTTTTTGTCCATTTTAAAATAACATCAAATTGATCAGAAATACAGTGTAGACATTGTTAATTGCAGCTCCCCCCTACATTGTGCAATTTCCGCCTGAAAACATACCCAAATCTAACAGCCTGTAGCTCAGGCACAGAACCAAGGATATGCATATTCTTGGTACCATTTGAAAGAAAACACTCTGAAGTTTGTGTAAATGTGAATTGAATGTAGGAGAATAACACACAATAGATCTGGTTTAGATAAAACATTGGGAAAAAAACATAAGTTTTTTCTTTTTGTATCATCTTTAAAATGAACAAGATAAAACAAACATTCAGATAGGATGATGGGGACAATTTCAGTGAAAAATATAAGAGGGCAACAGTACTTGTGCAAAGTTTCAGAATGATAACTTCCAAAATGAGTGTGCTACATGACATTTATCATGAAGTCACCCAGGTGTCCCACACAAGTAGCCCGAATGTACCCAAGTGGCCAAATTGGTGAAGATATACATTCTTAACAAATAATGACATACAAAATGCAAAACAAACAATGGGAAAAATAATTATGATTGATTAAAAAATATGGAAAAAATATACATTTACAAAATAACATGGGTAACTATTTACACACTTTCAATATTTGGATGACCCTCAGTCCTCTATCAAATCAAATCAATTTATATAGCCCCAGCCTAAAACCCCAAACAGCAAGCAATGCAGGTGTAGAAGCACGGTGGCTAGGAAAAACTCCCTAGAAAGGCCAAAACCTAGGAAGAAACCTAGAGAGGAACCAGGCTATGGGGGGTGGCCAGTCCTCTTCTGGCTGTGCCGGGTGGAGATCACAGTGGTTGTAGCAGGTGCAACAGGACAGCACCTCGAGTAAAAATGAACATTTTAGGGTTCCATAGCCCCAGGCAGAACAGTTGAAACTGGAACAGCGACAAGGACAGGTGGACTGGGGACAGCAAGGAGTCATAATGACAGGTAGTCCTGACACATGGTCCAAGGGCTCAGGTCCTCCCGAGAGAGAGCATACTTAAATTCACACAGGACACCGGATAAGACTCCCATTCGGAGTCAGTGTCACTGTGAAAGAAAATGTTCAGTTAAAATAGTTTCACATATGAGCCCTGTATCAACAGGTATAATACACAGATACACTGCTCAAAGAAATAAAGGGAACACTTAAACAACACAATGTAACTCCAAGTCAATCACACTTCTGTGAAATCAAACTGTCCACTTAGGAAGCAACACTGATTGACAATACATTTCACATGCTGTTGTGCAAATGGAATAGACAACAGGTGGAAATTATAGGCAATTAGCAAGACACCCCCAATAAAGGAGTGGTTCTGCAGGTGGTACCACAGACCACTTCTCAGTTCCTATGCTTCCTGGCTGATGTTTTGGTCACTTGAATGCTGGCGGTGCTTTCACTCTAGTGGTAGCATGAGACGGAGTCTGCAACCCACACAAGTGGCTCAGGTAGTGCAGCTCATCCAGGATGGCACATCAATGCGAGCTGTGGCAAGAAGGTTTGTTGTGTCTGTCAGCATAGTGTCCAGAGCATGGAGGCGCTACCAGGAGACAGGCCAGTACATCAGGAGATGTAGAGGAGGCCGTAGGAGGGCAACAACCCAGCAGCAGGAACGCTACCGCTGCCTTTGTGCAAGGAGGAGCACTGCCAGAGCCCTGCAAAATGACCTCCAGCAGGCCACAAATGTGCATGTGTCTGCTCCATGAGGGTGGTATGAGGGCCCGACGTCCACAGGTGGGGGTTGTCTTTACAGCCAAGATTGGCAAATTCGCCACTGGCGCCTTGTGCTCTTCACAGATGAAAGCAGGTTCACACTGAGCACATGTGACAGACGTGACACAGTCTGGAGACGCTGTGGAGAACGTTCTGCTGCCTGCAACATCCTCCAGCATGACCAGTTTGGTGGTGGGTCAGTCATGGTGTGGGGTGGCATTTCTTTGGGGAGCCGCACAGCCCTCCATGTGCTCGCCAGAGGTAGCCTGACTGCCATTAGGTACCGAGATGAGATCCTCAGACCCCTTGTGAGACCATATGCTGGTGCGGTTGGCCCTGGGTTCCTCCTAATGCAAGACAATGCTAGACCTCATGTGGCAGGAGTGTGTCAGCAGTTCCTGCAAGAGGAAGGCATTGATGCTATGGACTGGCCTGCCCGTTCCCCAGACCTGAATCCAATTGAGCACATCTGGGACATCATGTCTCGCTACATACACCAACGCCACGTTGCACCAGACTGTCCAGGAGTTGGCGGATGCTTTAGTCCAGGTCTGGGAGGAGATCCCTCAGGATACCATCCGCCACCTCATCAGGAGCATGCCCAGGCATTGTAGGGAGGTCATACAAGCATGTGGAGGCCACACACACACTACTGAGCCTCATTTTGACTTGTTTTAAGGACATTACATCAAAGTTGGATCAGCCTGTAGTGTGGTTTTCCACTTTAATTTTGTGACTCCAAATCCAGACCTCCATGGGTTGATAAATTTGATTTCCATTGATAATTTGTGTGATTTTGTTGTCAGCACATTCAACTATGTAAAGAAAAAAGTATTTAATAAGAATATTTCATTCATTCAGATCTAGGATGTGTTATTTTAGTGTTCCCTTTATTTTTTTGAGTAGTGTATATATAGAGTTGAAGGTTGAATATATTATTATTATTACCTGCTAGATCTACTGTCTCTTTTATATTATGACATTTCAGCTAGATCTACTGTCTCTTATATTTCAACAGACCAGCTGTATCTACTGTCTCCATTTCACTTTGGCCATTGATGTGGTCCTGCCCTCTCCTCAACAGCCTCAAATAGGCTATTTCATGTGGGTTGGGGTAGGGCGGCAGACACACGCATCTCACATTTCATGACATTAAATGTTTAAATATTGCTTCTAAAATAAAAAATCACAAATAATATTTTATATTATTAAATCCAAACAAGGGCATTAGCATGATAAGAACTTACCAGTCCAAAACGATGTCCTCTCCCGTTTAAAAAATATTCCTCCACAATCGCTAAATAAAGCATCCTACAAAAATCTCTGTCTCACCTTCCTAATCAATGTATTCTAAAGTTGTGTGTACATCTGTAAATCTAGACTTAGATTTAGCTTTCCCTGACTTAATGGCCATAATGATTGATATATAAACAGCTGAATCTGCGCGTTCACCAAACAATGCAATGTGTAATATGTGTTTCTCTTTCCGGTATGAAAATTCAATAGCGCATGACTCTCTTTACGCTGGAGCTTACTACATGGGTTGGTCTTGCAACACATAAACATGGCGTATTGCCGTTTAGCTCAGCTCATTGGCTATCTACCCAGCTTGTTTTCAAGACGATCAGTGGTCATTGGGTTAAAAGACAGTCAATCAACGAAACAGCGGGCAAATCATTGGTGCACAATGATGTCATTACTTGTTGTCTTCAAATCGGTTTCTTTCAGTCAATACGTCCCGCAAAATGGCCCATCAGGTTTGATTGTGTTACAAACAAACCAGTTGATTGCAGTGAAACCAAACCTGACTGGAAAAGTCACGTTCTTTGTGGGTGATTTACCTGGAATGTGTCGTCAAATGGAGTGAGACGGAATTCACGACACAAGGGGTTCACAAAATGTTTCGTGTTAGGCTATAAAAACTGATTTTATCAAACAAAAGATCATTCATTGTGTAACAATGAGCATTGGAATTGCAAACAGATGAAGATCGTCAAAGGTAAACGATTTATTTTAATGCAGTTTGATTATGTTACCCCTGTGCTGGTTAATTTTGTTATTTATTTTTTATGGGGCTCTATGCTCAGAGGTTAATGTTGTAAATGACTATTGTAGCTGGAAACGGCTGATTTTTATTGGGATATCTACAGAGGCCCGTTATCAGCAACCATCGCTCCTGTGTTCCAATGGCACGTTGTGTTAGCTAATCCAAGTTTATCATTTTAAAAGGCTAGAAAAACCTTTTGCAATTATGTTAGCACAGCTGAAACTGTTGTACTGATTTAGAGAAGCAATAAAACTGTCCTTCTTTAGACTAGTTGAGTGTCTGGAGCATCAGCATTTGTGGGTTCGATTACAGGCTCAAAATGGCCAAGGAACAAAGTACTTTCTTATGAAACTCGTCAGTCTATTCTTGTTCTGTGAAATGAAGGCTATTCCATGCGAGAAACTGTAGATCTGGTACAGCGCTGTGTACTACTCCCTTCACAGAAGAGCGCAAACTGGCCCTAACCAGAATAGAAAGAGGAGTGGGAGGCCCCAGTGCACAACTGAGCAAGAGGACAAGTACATTAGTGTCTAGTTTGAGAAACGGATGCCTCACAAGTCTTCAACTGGCAGCTTCATTAAATAGTACCTGCAAAACACCAGTCTCGACGTCAGCAGTGAAGAGGCTACTCCGGGATGCTGGCGTTCTAGGCAGAGTTTCTCTGTCCAGTCTCAACGTCAGCAGTGAAGAGGCTACTCCGGGATGCTGGCGTTCTAGGCAGAGTTCCTCTGTCCAGTCTCGACGTCAGCAGTGAAGAGGCTACTCCGGGATGCTGGCGTTCTAGGCAGAGTTTCTCTGTCCAGTCTCGACATCAGCAGTGAAGAGGCTACTCCGGGATGCTGGCGTTCTAGGCAGAGTTCCTCTGTCCAGTGTCTGTTCTTTTGCCCATCTTAATCTTGGCTTTTTATTGTCCAGTCTGAGATCTAGCTTTTTCTTTGCCAAATAGGAGTGGCGATATCGTCCACTATTATCCTCAGTAATTTTACATCCAAGTTGTCTGAACCCGTGACTTGTCATTGATGACAGACAACAACAACATTCACCTCTTCCACACACAATTCACACAATTCAAAATTATAATGCTTGTCTTTCATAATTTTGTCAGATTTACTTGGATGTGGTGTCAGTGCTTGTTGCTGGCATGTCATGCCTAAGTTTGCTAATCTTGCCAATGAAAAAATCTTTAAAGTAGTTGGAATTATCAGTTGTTTTTGGGATGAATGAGCCGTCTGATTCAATTAATGATTTCTCAATTTGCAATACATTTGCCAGACTGATTTGCCATTCCATTTGCCTCATCCCTCTCAACTATACCCATAAATCAACTGGGTTTGAACTGTTTTTAGTCATTGTCTTAATGGGTGCATACTTATTAGTAACTGGAATAAGCAATTTCATAAACGTGTCAAGTGCAGATTTTGTACATTTGCCCACTGACAAAGAAATGATCCGTCTATAATTTGAATGGTTTATTTGAACAGTGAGAGACAGAATAACAACAAAAAAATCCAGAAAAACGCATGTCAGAAATGTTATACATTTATTTGCATTTTAATGAGGGAAATAAGTATTTGACCCCCTCTCAATCAGAAAGATTTCTGGCTAAGAATATGTACATAAAGATATATGAGTGAGTGATGGTACAGAGCGGCATAGGCAAGATACAGTAGATGGTATTGAGTGCAGTATATACATATGAGATGAGTATGTAAACAAAGTGGCATAGTTAAAGTGGCTAGTGATACATGTATTACATAAAGATGCAGTAGATGATATAGGCTCAGGTATACAGTATATACATATACATATGAGATGAATAATGTAGGGTATGTAAACATTATATTAGGTAGCATTGTTTAAAGTGGCTAGTGATATATTTTACATAATTTCCCATCAATTCCCTTTATTAAAGTGGCTGGAGTTGAGTCAGTGTCAGTGTGTTGGCAGCAGCCACTCAATGTTAGTGGTGGCTGTTTAACAGTCTGATGGCCTTGAGATAGAAGCTGTTTTTCAGTCTCTCGGTCCCAGCTTTGATGTACCTGTACTGACCTCGCCTTCTGGATGATAGCGGGGTGAACAGGCAGTAGTTCACTAGGGTGGTTGTTGTCCTTGATGATCTTTATGGCCTTCCTGTGACATCGGGTGGTGTAGGTGTCCTGGAGGGCAGGTAGTTTGCCTCCGGTGATGCGTTGTGCAGACCTCACTACCCTCTGGAGAGCCTTACGGTTGTGGGCGGAGCAGTTGCCGTACCAGGCGGTGATACAGCCCGACAGGATGCTCTCGATTGTGCATCTGTAGAAGTTTGTGAGTGCTTTTGGTGACAAGCCGAATTTCTTCAGCCTCCTGAGGTTGAAGAGGCGCTGCTGCGCCTTCTTCACGATGCTGTCTGTGTGGGTGGACCAATTCAGTTTGTCTGTGATGTGTACGCCGAGGAATGTCCCATCAATGTGGATTGATGTCCCATCAATGTGGATAGGGGGGTGTTCCCTCTGCTGTTTCCTGAAGTCCACAATCATCTCCTTAGTTTTGTTGACGTTGAGTGTGAGGTTATTTTCCTGACACCACACTCCGAGGGCCCTCACCTCCTCCCTGTAGGCCGTCTCGTCGTTGTTGGTAATCAAGCCTACCACTGTTATGTCGTCCGCAAACTTGATGATTGAGTTGGAGGCGTGCATGGCCACGCAGTCGTGGGTGAACAGGGAGTTCAGGAGAGGGCTCAGAACGCACCCTTGTGGGGCCCCAGTGTTGAGGATCAGCGGGGTGGAAATGTTGTTGCCTACCCTCACCACCTGGGGGCGGCCCGTCAGGAAGTCCAGTACCCAGTTGCACAGGGCGGGGTCGAGACCCAGGGTCTCGAGCTTGATGACAAGCTTGGAGGGCACTATGGTGTTAAATGCCGAGCTGTAGTCGATGAACAGCATTCTCACATAGGTATTCCTCTTGTCCAGATGGGTTAGGGCAGTGTGCAGTGTGGTTGAGATTGCATTGTCTGTGGACCTATTTGGGCGGTAAGCAAATTGGAGTGGGTCAAGGGTGTCAGGTAGGGTGGAGGTGATATGGTCCTTGACTAGTCTCTCAAAGCACTTCATGATGACGGAAGTGAGTGCTACGGGGCGGTAGTCGTTTAGCTCAGTTACCTTAGCTGCCTATGACCCCAAGAACACAATCCCCACCGTCAAACATGGAGGTGGAAACATTATGCTTTGGGGGTGTTTTTCTGCTAAGGGGACAGGACAACTTCACCGCATCAAAGGGACGATGGACGGAGCCATGTACCGTCATCTTGGGTGAGAACCTCCTTCCCTCAGCCAGGGCATTGAAAATGGGTCTTGGATGGGTATTCCAGCATGACAATGACCCAAAACACACGGCCAAGGCAACAAAGGAGTGGCTCAAGAAGAAGCACATTAAGGTCCTCGAGTGGCCTAGCCAGTCTCCAGACATTAATCCCATAGTAAATCTGTGGAGGGAGCTGAAGGTTTGAGTTGCCAAACATCAGCCTCGAAACCTTAATGACTTGGAGAAGATCTGCAAGAGGAGTGGGACAAAAAATGTGTACAAACCTGGTGGCAATAAATGTCTGACCTCTGGGATTTCCAACAAGGGTTTTGCCACCAAGTACTAAGTCAATTTTTGCAGAGGGATCAAATACTTGTTTCCCTCATTAAAATGCAAATCAATTTATAACATTTTTGACGTGTTTTTCTGGATTTTTTTGTTGTTATTCTGTCTATCACTGTTCAAATAAACCTATCATTAAAATTGTAGACTGATCATCCTTTGAACGTGGCAGTTCTACCCTTTTAGCTCAGTGCTTCTGGTTGGGTTATGTACACTGCTCAAAAAAATAAAGGGAACACTAAAATAACACATCCTAGATCTGAATGAATGAAATATTCTTATTAAATACTTTTTTCATTACATAGTTGAATGTGCTGACAACAAAATCACACAAATTAAAGTGGAAAACCACACTACAGGCTGATCCAACTTTGATGTAATGTCCTTAAAACAAGTCAAAATGAGGCTCAGTAGTGTGTGTGGCCTCCACATGCTTGTATGACCTCCCTACAACGCCTGGGCATGCTCCTGATGAGGTGGCGGATGGTCTCCTGAGGGATCTCCTCCCAGACCTGCACTAGAGCATCCGCCAACTCCTGGACAGTCTGTGGTGCAACGTGGCGTTGGTGGATGTAGCGAGACATGATGTCCCAGATGTGCTCAATTGGATTCAGGTCTGGGGAACGGGCGGACCAGTCCATAGCATCAATGCCTTCCTCTTGCAGGAACTGCTGACACACTCCAGCCACATGAGGTCTAGCATTGTCTTGCATTAGGAGGAACCCAGGGCCAACCGCACCAGCATATGGTCTCACAAGGGGTCTGAGGATCTCATCTCGGTACCTAATGGCAGTCAGGCTACCTCTGGCGAGCACATGGAGGGCTGTGCGGCTCCCCAAAGAAATGCCACCCCACACCATGACTGACCCACCACCAAACCGGTCATGCTGGAGGATGTTGCAGGCAGCAGAACGTTCTCCACAGCGTCTCCAGACTCTGTCACGTCTGTCACATGCGCTCAGTGTAAACCTGCTTTCATCTGTGAAGAGCACAGGGCACCAGTGGCGAATTTGCCAATCTTGGTGTTCTCTGGCAAATGCCAAACGTCCTGCACGGTGTTGGGCTGTAAGCACAACCCCCACCTGTGGACGTCGGGCCCTCATACCACCCTCATGTGGCCTGCTGGAGGTCATTTTGCAGGGCTCTGGCAGTGCTCCTCCTTGCACAAAGGCGGAGGTAGCGGTCCTGCTGCTGGGTTGTTGCCCTCCTACGGCCTCCTCCACGTCTCCTGATGTACTGGCCTGTCTCCTGGTAGCGCCTCCATGCTCTGGACACTGCGCTGACAGACACAGCAAACCTTCTTGCCACAGCTCGCATTGATGTGCCATCCTGGATGAGCTGCACTACCTGAGCCACTTGTGAAAGCACCGCCAGCATTCAAAAGTGACCAAAACATCAGCCAGGAGGCATAGGAACTGAGAAGTGGTCTGTGGTACCACCTGCAGAACCACTCCTTTATTGGGGGTGTCTTGCTAAATGCCTATAATTTCCACCTGTTGTCTATTCCATTTGCACAACAGCATGTGAAATGTATTGTCAATCAGTGTTGCTTCCTATGTGGACAGTTTGATTTCACAGAAGTGTGATTGACTTAGATTTACATTGTGTTGTTTACGTGTTCCCTTTATTTTTTTGAGCAGTGTATGTATGGTCAGTGTGGGGACGACGTCATCGTGGCACTTATTGATGAAGCCAGTGACTGATGTGATGTACTCCTCAATGCCCTGGAAGAATCCCAGAACATATTCCAGCCTGTGCTAGCAAAACAGTACTGTAGCTTAGCATCTGCGTCATCTGACCAGTTCTTTATTGACCGAGTCACTGGTTCTTCCTGCTTTAGTTTTGGCTTGTAAGCGGGAATCAGTAGGATAGAATTATGGTCAGATTTTCCAAATGGAGGGAGAGCTTTGTACCCGTCTGTGTGTGGAGTAAAGGTGGTCTATAGTTTTTTGTGGTTGCACAGTTAATAAAGGTCCTCAATGACGTCACCATCGCCCTTGATTCTAAGCAATATATTGCTCCTATTTTTATTGACTTGGCCAAAGCTTTTGATACGGTAGACCATTCCATTCTCGTGGACCGGCTAAGGAGTCTTTGTCCTGGTTTGCTAACGACCTCTCTCAAAGAGTGCAGTGTATAAAGTCAGAAAATCTGCTGTCTCAGCCACTGCCTGTCACCAAGGGAGTAGCCCAAGGCTCAATCCTAGGCCCCACGCTCTTCTCAATTTACATCAACAACATAGCTCAGGCAGTAGGAAGGTCTCTCATCCATTTATGTGAAGATTATAGTCTTATACTCAGCTGGCCCCTCCCCGGATTTTGTGTTAAATGCTCTACAACAAAGCTTTCTTATTGTCCAACAATCTATCTCTAGTCTTATTCTGAACACCTCCAAAACAAAGATCAAATCAAATGTATTTATATAGCCCTTCGTACATCAGCTGATATCTCAAACTGCTGTACAGAAACCCAGCCTAAAACCCCAAACAGCAAGCAATGCAGATGTAGAAGCACTGTGGCTAGGAAAAACTCCCTAGAAAGGCCCAAACCTAGGAAGAAACCTAGAGAGGAACAAGGCTATGAGGGGTGGCCAGTTCTCTTCTGGCTGTGCCGGGTGGAGATTATAACAGAACATGGCCAAGATGTTCAAATGTTCATAAATGACCAGCATGGTCAATTAATAATAATCACTGTAGTTGTCGAGGGTGCAACAGGTCAGCACCTCAGGAATAAATGTCAGTTGGCTTTTCATAGCCGATCATTAAGAGTATCTCTACCACTCTTGCTGTCTCTAGAGAGTTGATAACAGCACGTCCGGTGAACAGGTCAGGATTCCATAGCCTCAGGCAGAACAGTTGAAACTGGAGCAGCAGCACGGCCAGGTGGACTGGGGACAGCAAGGAGTCATCATGCCAGGTAGTCCTGAGGCATGGTCCTTGGGCTCAGGTCCTCCCGAGAGAAAGAGAGAATTAAAGAGAGCATACTTAAATTCACACAGGACACCGGATAAGACAGGAGAAGTACTCCAGATATAACAAACTGACCCTAGCCCCCGACACAAACTACTCCAACATAAATACTGGAGACTGAGACAGGAGGGGTCAGGAGACACTGGCCCCATCCGATGATACCCCCGGACAGGGCCAAACAGGAAGGATATAACCCCACCCACTTTGCCAAAGCACAGCCCCCACACCACTAGAGGGATATCTTCAACCACCAACTTACCATCCTGAGACAAGGCCGAGTATAGCCCACAAAGATCTCCGCCACGGCACAACCCAAGGGTCAACACAGACAGGAAGATCACGTCAGTGACTCAACCCACTCAGTGACGCAGCCCTCCTAGGGACGGCATGAAAGAGCACCAGTAAGCCCTTGACTCAGCCCCTGTAATAGGGTTAGAGGCAGAGAATCCCAGTGGAAAGAGGGGAACTGTGGTTTGGTAAGAAGAATGCCCCTCTTCCCACAGGTGTTATTACTACCTCTGAGGGTTTAGAGCTTGAGGTAGTCACGTCATACAAGTACTTGGGAGGATTGCTAGACGGTGCACTGTTGTTCTCTCAGCACATATCAAAGCTGCAGGCTAAAGTTAAATCTAGACCTGGTTTCCTCTATCGTAATCGCTCCTCTCACCCCAGCTGCCAAACTAACCCTGATTCAGATGACCATCCTACCCATGCTAGATTACGGAGACATAATGTATAGATCGGCAGGTAAGGGTATTCTCGTGCGGCTGGATGCTCTTTACCAATTGGCCATGAGATTTGCCACCAATGCTCCATATAGGACACATCACTGCACTCTATACTCCTCTGTAAACTGGTCATCTCTGTATACTCGTTGCAAGAGCCACTGGTTGATGTTTATTTACAAAACCCTCTTAGGCCTCACTCCCCCCATCCGAGATATCTACTGCAGCCCTCATCCTCCACATACAACACCCGTTCTGCCAATCACATTCTGTTAAAGGTCCCCAAAGCACACACATCCCTGGGTCGCTCGTCTTTTCAGTTCTCTGCAGCTAGCGACTGGAACGAGCTGCAACAAACACTTAAACTGGACAGTTTTATCTCAATCGCTTCATTCTAAGACTCAATCATGGACACTCTTACTGACAGTTGTGGCTGCTTTGCATGATGTATTGTTGTCTCTACCTTCTTGCCCTTTGTGCTGTTGCATGTGCCCAATAATGTGTGTACCCTGTTTTGTGCTGCTACCATGTTGTCATGTTATGTTGCTACCATGCTGTGTTGTCATGTGTTGCTGCCTTGTTATGTTGCGGTCTTAGGTCTCTATGTAGTGTTGTGTCTCACCTGTTGTGGTGTGTGTTTTGTCCTATTTATTTTGTATTTATTCTTTGAATCCCAGGAGAAGCCTTTCTAAACATTCTGTGTGTTTTCTGCAGGCTTCAGAATGAACGCGTCTTCCTGGCCCATGTTTTTGCTGAGAACCCTGAATGGAGCAGAGATGGCCCCGGCTACCGCTTTTAAAAAGGTATGCAAACCTTAATCTATTCACTGAGTATACAAAACATTAGGAACTCCTGCTCTTTCCATGACCAGGAGAATCCAGGTGAAAGGTATGATCCCTTATTGATGTCACTTGTTAAAAAAAACCTCGGGACCAACACTTCACATGTTGCGTTTTATATTTTTGTTCAGTGGAGATTAAAAAGCTACACAGACCTTCATATATAGATTAAAAAGTTACCCAAACCTTCATATATACAGTACAAGTCAAAAGCTTAGACATGCCTACTCATTCCAGGGGTTTTCTTTATTCTGTACTATTTTCTAAATTGTAGAATAATAGTAAAGACATAAACTATGGAATCATGTAGGGGGGTGCTGAGGAGTATTTCTGTGTGAAATAAAGCCCTTTTGTGGGGAAAAACGTATCCTGATTGGCTGGGGTCTCGCTCCTCAGTGGGTATGTCTATGCCCTCTCATGCTCACCCATGGCTGCTTCCCTGTCACATGAAATCCATAGATTCTGACCTAATTATTTCTATTGACTGATTTCTTTATGTGACTCGATTTCAGGAAACTAGGCGTATGTCACAAGTCACAACTTCACAGGAGAGCCATTTGAATGTAATTTATTTGTATTTTTATCAAAACAGCCAGCAGCATACTACCCTGCATCCCACGGCTGGCTTGCTTCTGAAGCTAAGCAGGGTTGGTCCCTGGATGGGAGACCAGATGCTGCTGGAAGTGTTGTTGGAGGGCCAGTAGGAGGCACTCTTTCCTCTGGTCTAAAAAATATCCCAATGCCCCAGGGCAGTGTTTGGTGACACTGCCCTGTGTAGGGTGCCGTCTTTCGGATGGGACGTTAAACGGGTGTCCTGACTCTGAGGTCATTAAAGATCCCATGGCACTTATCGTAAGAGTAGGGGTGTTAACCTTTCTAAGGCAGCGCGTGAAATTCAAAAATATTTTGGGGAAATATGTAACTTTCACACATTAACAAGTCCAATACAGCAAATGAAAGATAAACATCTTGTTAATCTACCCATGGTGTCCGATTTCAAAAATTATTTACAGCGAAAGCACAACATATGATTATGTTAGGTCATAGCAGAGTCAAAAAAACACAGCCATTTTTCCAGCCAAAGATAGGAGTCACAAAAAGCAGAAATATAGATCAAATTAATCACTAACCTTTGATGATCTTCATCAGATGACACTCATAGGACATCATGTTACACAATACATGTATGTTTTGTTCGATAATGTGCATATTTATATACAAAAATCTCTGTTGTTTACATTGTCGCGTTACGTACAGTAATGTTTTGATTCCAAAACATCCTGTGATTTTTGCAGAAATACTCATAATAAACATTGATAAAAGATACAAGTGTTATTCACAGAATTAAAGATAGACTTATCCTCTATGCAAACGCTGTGTCAAATTTTTAAAAAAGACTTTACGGAAAAAGCATAATCTGTGAACGGTGCTCAGAGCCCAAATTCAGCCAAAGAAAAGTCCTCCATTTTGTAGTCAACATAAAGTTAGAAAAACCACTAAATATTCACTTACCTGTTGATCTTCATCAGAAGGCACTCCCAGGAATCCCAGTTCGACAATAAATTACTGATTTGTTCCATAAAGCCCATTTAGCCACTTGTTGTTAGCATGTTCAGCCCAGTAATCCATCTTCATGAGGTGCGAGCATTTCCTCCAGACAAAAACTCAAAAAGTTCTGTTACAGGTTGTATGATATATGCAATCATTCTTTAGTGTGTTTTTAACATAAATCATCAATAAGGTTCCAACCGGAGAATTTAATTGTCTGAAGAAAAGCATTGGAACGGGAGCTAACTCTCTTGTCTCTTGAGACGGAGGCTCTCTGCCAGACCACTCACTAAAAGAGCTCCTATGAGCCCCTCCTTTATAGTAGAGTCCTAAAGCCAGTATCTAAAGACGGTGAAATCTAGTGGAAGCCCTAGGAAGTGCAAGCACATCCATATCTAACAGGGATTTCAATAGGCACTGTTTTGAAAATCGATTTCTTACTTCCTGTTTGGATTTCTTCTCAGGTTTTTGCTTGCCATATGAGTTCTGTTATACTCACAGACATCATTCAACCCGTTTTAGAAACTTCAGTGTTTTCTATCCAATACTACTAATAATATGCATATATTAGCATCTGGGACAGAGTAGGAGGCAGTTCAGTTGTGGCACGCTATTCATCCAAAAGTGAAAATGCTACCCCCTACCCCAAAAGAGTTAACCCCGGTGTCCTGGCTAAATTCCCAAGCTGTCCCTCATACCATCATTGTCACCTAATCATCCCCAGCTTACAATTGGCTCATTCATCCCCTTCATCTCCCCTGTAACTATTCCCCAGGTCGTTGCTGTAAATGAGAACGTGTTCTCAGTCCACTTACCTGGTAAAATAATGGTAAAAAAAGTGTTTTTTGGGCATAAATGTCTTCTCAAACATGTGAGCTTTCATGTGCCTTAATAACGAACATGTATACCATCTGTAAATACGAAATTACGAGCCTTGTTGTTTAAGCCACAGAAAAAGTTGAGAACCTTCCCACTAGCCATGATTGGTTGAGATAATGAGTGGGCTGGACATGCCGAGAGAAGTTCTGATTGGTTTGCCATATTCAAGGAGTCAGTCTGTGTTGTTAATCCTGTCGAACGCAACTTTATATAAAATGTATTGTGTAGTGGAGCTGCATACGTGTTGTTCTCCACTTTCTGGAGGCTCAAGTTTTGAAATCAGTGGAATTAGAGTATGATAGCTAAAGAGATGGCGAAAACACCTGTCTCCAGATTACATCTTCAAATGAAGGGCAACCGTGGTATGGCATTCCTAACAGGGAGATGCGTCCATGATGCATGTTGATTTATGTAGCTAAGATTGTCTAGTGTTAGTTGGCTACATTTTCAGTTATTACACGTTTCTAATTTTGACGAAGTGGTTTCATTTTAAGCTAATTTGTACTGTTAGCTAGCTAGCTAATGTTAGCTAGGGTTAGGGTCGTTTTTCAGTCTCTCGGTCCCTGCTTTGATGTACCTGTACTGACCTCGCCTTCTGGATGATAGCAGGGTGAACAGGCAGTGGCTTGGCTGGTTGTTGTCCTTGATGATCTTTTTGGCCTTCCTGTGACATCGGGTGGTGTAGGTGTCCTGGAGGGCAGGTAGTTTGCCCCCGGTGATGCGTTGTGCAGACCACACCACTCTCTGGAGAGCCTTGTGGTTGTGGGCGGTGCAGTTGCCGTACCAGGCAGTGATACAGCCCGACAGGATCCTCTCGATTGTGCATCTGTAAAAGTTAATGAGGGTTTTAGGTGACAAGCCAAATTTCTTCAGCCTCCCGAGGTTGAAGAGGTGCTGTTGCACATTCTTCACCACGCTGTCTGTGTGTGTGGACCATTTCAGTTTGCCTGTGATGTGTACGCCGAGGAACTTACAACTGTCCACCCTATCCACTACTGGCATTTGATGCGGTCGGCATTTGATTGTAAGGAATTCTAGGTCAGGTGAACGAAAGGGCTTGCGTTCCTATATGTTGTTATGATTACACCGTGAGTCGTTAATCCTAAAACATACACCCCTGCCCTTCTTCTTACCAGAGAGATGTTTGTTTCTGTCGGCGCGATGCATGAAGAAACCGGGTGGCTGTACCTACTCTGACAACGTATCCCGAGTGAGCCATGCTTCCGTGAAACAGAATGTAATGTCTTCTTCATCCTTGGGTGTTATCACACAACAGTTATTCATTCCAATGTATCACTCCATTTACAATGATATTGTAAAATAAAATAATCTAATATTCTGCAAGTTCTGTCAACCAACCTGTCTCAGGATTAGTTTCCAGAGTTTTCCCATATTCAAAACATAACTAAATGTTGTTTATAAATTGTCCAATCCAATGTTCAGGATAACAGTCCTTAGTGTTTACTTTAACTTAAATTTTACCTACTCAATTTAGTTCATCATCCCTTTAATAATTAACATTATACTAAAAACTTTTAGTACCAGTAGTATCTATTTTACCATGCGCCCTTTTGCCTCTGTTTTTCTGTCATGAGCAGCCTGGTAACAAAAGGTCATTACCCCAATCCCCTTTAGTCTTTCTTCTCCCAGACACATATCATTCCAGATACAGTTCACAGGTCATCAGACACAGTTGTCCCACCCACTTGGTGTGATGATAGTCTCTCCCAAGCATTCATGCATTCTGACATTACATTTCCATGATAACTTCCTTATTCTACTGGCGATCTCTCAGATGAGTTACAGATTATGTAGTTATCATCATAACCCTTGCAGAAACCCCCACTCCAATAACCTATTTGGAGTAGCTGTTATCCCTGGTTTACATATATTTCCATTTTATATGTAGAATGAACAAAGCACATTTTGTATTTACCCAAAGACCATAACCACAGGGAACTGATATTTTCTCCCATAACCCCATGTTAAATATAAATAAACCTATTTGAATAACTAGTCAATTCAAGATTACAACTCTTCATCTTTTTCCCAAGGAAATAATGGAATTTCAAAGTGAAATTCTTAGGGTTCAGGGCATTTGACACCATTAAAATGTTCTCACTCTCTTTTCTTTAGAAACATCTTAACCACACTTTCAAAAGCACTTCCATCCTTCTGCATACCCAGTCTAAAACTGAATTGAAAAACCCATTGAAAATGTAACCCCTTTTCTTCTGGAAAAGAAATGTACATGTCGTTAACATTCACCATGTTACCCTTTAAATCATCAAGCCAAATAGTATTACACATACTAAAATCCCTCACTTTTTCCGAGCATGCGACAGAAGCTCCACCAACTATGAACGGCCATGCACCGAACGCACATTCCTCCCTGCTCGGCCATCTGTATCCTACCCGTAGAAATTGAAAACACCAATACACTACAATTTGCTCTTCTTCTTAACTAATTTTACCACGTTTGTGATTTCTCATATACGTTTATTTTCCGTATTTTGACGCTAACAACAACTTCCTCCACGCATTTTATCACCATTGAAACCACCATTTTAATGCAAAACGACTCCAAGTGGGGCTATTTGTAAATTACATCGGTACCTTACTAGAAGTTAGGTAAAACATTTACATTTACATTTAAAAAACATGATAAAACGTGATCTAGTACGTATTTCATCACATATAAACTGTACTCTCTATGAACCACTTTTTGATCAATCAGAGACTATACACCGCTTGGTGAAAACTCCATTCGTACTAACCTTAAAATGATTAGTTGTTGTTCTTTTGAAACGGGTGTAAATTCCTGTATATCGGCATTCCAGTGTCATCTTACACTAATTTTCCCCCACACTAGTTAGCCCTGATCTACAACTTCTTACACTTCCCCCATCGTAATGCATTCCTGATGATAGAATGTTAATTAACATTAAAACGCTGGTAAGTTAAGCTTAATTAACGTTCGCGTCTTTCAGCGTCTCTATGGCTTTATCACATTTCGCTATCTCTATATTCCAGGGAGAAACAGTCCATTTGTTTCCATCTATTTATTTCCCCTAAACACTCCCATCACATTATACACTTTATTTCCTATTTCCCAAGGCAGATCTACCCTACTTTCTCAAATAATCATTTATTAGTCACATCACTTAATACCCCTAGTAAAACCTATTCTATAATGTCTACAACTGTATTACTGAATTCTACAAATAAGCCTTAATGTCTTATTCTAGTACAGCACCTCAAATATCACTGTGTTTTTATCTTTGATTATACTATTACTTTAACTTTATTCAGTGTATTAAATCCTATTTCATATAATTTTCCTTCTAATTCAGCTTATTTATAATGTAATGCACTTTCTTATCTCTTTATTTATCCGCTTGCTATTTTCTCTCTTAGCCTATTTTACTGTTTAATTCCTGAGGCTATTTTTTAAATTTCAGCCTCCTATTTCGTTTACGGGGCTCGTGATATTTTTAATATGTATTCTAGACTTCTCACTTTATTCTAGACCGCCTAGATTTCTTTTAACCAGTATATTTTAGTCTATCTGTATATTTTTAAGTTATTTCTTCCTATTTCGCATCCGTTTTATACTATCCGGGTAATGCTTCGTTAATTATTTGTATTACTTGTTTCGACACCTTTTCATTATTCTTACCGCAATCGCTTATTTTATTTTGATGTTCCTTACTTTTGTTCCCTCTACCCTATGGTATTTAAACTATGATAGGGATCACTCTGTAAATGTATTAAGCTGATAGAGGATCACTTTTGGCCAGTCAGAAGAAGTCTAACCACATCCAACTTGTTCCTATCTTTTCAGTTCTATCCTCACACAGAACTGTATTACAACATCTTCCTCATTCATTCATTTATTTCCATTCATTCATTCAATCCTTTTGTTTTTACCTAAAAACAAAACAGTTTATTACCTAACTTAATTCACTTCCTCTACATAAGCTGGTATTATCCTATAGGACATGACGAGACTACTGTCTAATCGGATCAGCTTGTCTTCATATCCTATTCATCCACCCCGTATTGATCTTTATTCTACGTTAGAGCAATATCGTGGCGCGACCTACTGTTTATAAACCCCCGTTTAGCTAGACGGAGCATTTTATATTCACAGGATTTCCTTTTTCAGTTGAACGTCGCACAATCAGGCCAGCGTTCTTCCTGTGCTCTAAATATTCACCCGTACAGACCTTCTTTTCAAAGCGGTAGCCATGTGTATTTATTTACTAAATACTCATCCGTACAGACCTTTTCCTTGAAGCGGTAGCCATGAATATTTTATCTATCTCACTACTTATTTATTTTCTAAACATATAAGCAGACGGCTATAGCCCTGCCCCGGAACATTCCGAATCACACACCCGACACCAGCGAAGTTCACAGCCCCCGCCTACTTACTCACTAAACATGCATGCACATTCATTATACAATTCCCAAGCTTACACACATGCATGCAAATTCATTGAATTTCAAAAAGTTCTTTCGTTTCTATAATTTTTAGGATTTATTTTTATTTTTAGGAAGTCTGTGTGTCGTTGTGTGTCTCTGTCTGTGTGTCGTTGTGTGTCTCTGTCTGTGTGTCGTTGAGTGTCTCTGTCTGTGTGTCGTTGAGTGTCTCTGTCTGTGTGTCGTTGTGTGTCTCTGTCTGTGTGTCGTTGTGTGTCTCTGTCTGTGTGTCGTTGTGTGTCTCTGTCTGTGTGTCGTTGTGTGTCTCTGTCTGTGTGTCGTTGTGTGTCTCTGTCTGTGTGTCGTTGTGTGTCTCTGTCTGTGTGTCGTTGTGTGTCTCTGTCTGTGTGTCGTTGTGTGTCTCTGTCTGTGTGTCGTTGTGTGTCTCTGTCTGTGTGTCGTTGTGTGTCTCTGTCTGTGTGTCGTTGTGTGTCTCTGTCTGTGTGTCGTTGTGTGTCTCTGTCTGTGTGTCGTTGTGTGTCTCTGTCTGTGTGTCGTTGAGTGTCTCTGTCTGTGTGTCGTTGAGTGTCTCTGTCTGTGTGTCGTTGTGTGTCTCTGTCTGTGTGTCGTTGTGTGTCTCTGTCTGTGTGTCGTTGTGTGTCTCTGTCTGTGTGTCGTTGTGTGTCTCTGTCTGTGTGTCGTTGTGTGTCTCTGTCTGTGTGTCGTTGTGTGTCTCTGTCTGTGTGTCTCTGTCTGTGTGTCTCTGTCTGTGTGTCTCTGTCTGTGTGTCTCTGTCTGTGTGTCTCTGTCTGTGTGTCTCTGTCTGTGTGTCTCTGTCTGTGTGTCGTTGTGTGTCTCTGTCTGTGTGTCGTTGTGTGTCTCTGTCTGTGTGTCTCTGTCTGTGTGTCTCTGTCTGTGTGTCTCTGTCTGTGTGTCTCTGTCTGTGTGTCTCTGTCTGTGTGTCGTTGTGTGTCGTTGTGTGTCTCTGTGTCGTTGTGTGTCTCTGTCTGTGTGTCGTTGTGTGTCTCTGTCTGTGTGTCGTTGTGTGTCTCTGTCTGTCTTTTCCTCTTTCTTTTTCTTTCTTTTTCTCTCTTTCTCTTTCTTTCTCTCTTTCTCTCTTTCTCTTTCTCTTTCTCTCTCTTTCTCTCTTTCTTTCTCTTTTTCTCTTTCTTTCTCTCTTTCTCTTTTTCTTTCTCTTTTTCTCTTTCTCTTTTTCTCTTTCTTTCTCTCTTTCTCTTTCTTTCTCTCTTTCTCTTTCTCTCTTTCTTTCTCTCTTTCTCTCTCTTTCTCTCTCTCTCTTTCTCTTTCTTTCTCTCTTTCTCTCTCTTTTTCTCTTTCTCTTTTTCTCTTTCTCTTTTTCTTTCTCTCTCTCTCTTTCTTTTTCTTTCTCTCTCTCTTTCTCTCTCTTTCTCTCTCTCTTTCTCTCTCTTTTTCTTTCTCTTTCGCTCTCTTTTTCTTTCTCTTTCGCTCTCTTTCTTTCTCTTTTTCTCTCTCTTTCCCTCTCTCCTTTCTTTCTTTCGCTCTTTCTTTTTCTCTCTTTCTCTTTCTTTTTCTCTCTTTCTTTTTCTCTCTCTTTCTCTCTCTCTTTTCTTTCTTTTCTTTCCCTCTCTCTCTTTTCTTTCTTTCGCTCTTTCTTTTTCTTTCTTTCGCTCTTTTTCTTTCTTTCGCTCTTTCTTTTTCTTTCTTTCGCTCTTTCTTTTTCTTTCTTTCTTTCGCTCTTTCTTTTTCTTTCGCTCCTTTCTTTCTCTCTTTCTCTCTTTCGCTCGCTTTCTTTCTCGCTTTCTTTTTCTCTCTTTCTTTCTTTCTCGCTTTCTCTCTCTCTTTCTTTGACGTAACAATGTTTGATTGGTCTGGTTAATTTTGTCAGGAAATGCAGCTCCGTCTCAGGTTCTGCTGTTGTGCAGTAGTTGCCCAGCCTTTCCTCTACAGGGAGCCAGGTTTTCCTGTGTCTACCCTTCTCAATGGCAAGGCTGTGCGCACTGCTCTCTCTCTCTCTCTCTCTCTATGTGTGCGTCATTGTATTTCTCTCTCTTTGTGTGTCTGTGTAGGAGCCTCCACCACTGTCCCAGAATAACTTTAAGCCAGGGATGAAGCTGGAAGCAGTAGATAAGAAGAACCCCTACCTCATCTGCCCTGCTACCATCGGAGAGGTGAAGGGAGAGGAAGTGTTTGTGATGTTTGATGGGTGGAGGGGGGCGTTTGACTACTGGTGTCAACACCACTCTAGAGATCTCTTCCCTGTCGGGTGGTGCTCCGTTACCAAACACAGCCTTCAGAAGCCTGGCAACAGTGGTGAGTCCTGTCTTCATCCTGTTAATTTGATTGGTTGGTTGATGGATGGATTTATAGATTGATTTTGGTGGAACAAAAATCTTGAACAGTTTAAAACAATGTACGAGTACAAAGACATTACATAGGATGAAGCATGGAAGAGTTATTAAATCTACTTATTTCCAAAGTGTAGTAGGTAATCCACTTGATACAGGGCTGGTTCATAGTCTACACTTCATTATTAGCGTAGAGGCTGTATCCCAGCGTAACTCTCTCAGCCAATGTAGAGGCTGTATCCCAGCGTAACTCTCCTCTCTCAGCGTAGAGGCTGTATCCCAGCGTAACTCTCCTCTCTCAGCGTAGAGGCTGTATCCCAGCGTAACTCTCTCAGCCAATGTAGAGGCTGTATCCCAGCGTAACTCTCTCAGCCAATGTAGAGGCTGTATCCCAGCGTAACTCTCCTCTCTCAGCCAATGTAGAGGCTGTATCCCAGCGTAACTCTCCTCTCTCAGCCAATGTAGAGGCTGTATCCCAGCGTAACTCTCCTCTCTCAGCCAATGTAGAGGCTGTATCCCAGCGTAACTCTCCTTTCTCAGCCAGTGTAGAGGCTGTATCCCAGCGTAACTCCTTTCTCAGCCAGTGTAGAGGCTGTATCCCAGCGTAACTCTCCTTTCTCAGCCAGTGTAGAGGCTGTATCCCAGCGTAACTCTCCTTTCTCAGCCAGTGTAGAGGCTGTATCCCAGCGTAACTCTCCTTTCTCAGCCAGTGTAGAGGCTGTATCCCAGCGTAACTCTCTCAGCCAGTGTAGAGGCTGTATCCCAGCGTAACTCTCCTCTCCCAGTGTAGAGGCTGTATCCCAGCGTAACTCTCCTCTCTCAGCCAGTGTAGAGGCTGTATCCCAGCGTAACTCTCCTCTCTCAGTGTAGAGGCTGTATCCCAGCGTAACTCTCCTCTCTCAGTGTAGAGGCTGTATCCCAGCGTAACTCTCCTCTCTCAGCCAGTGTAGAGGCTGTATCCCAGCGTAACTCTCCTCTCTCAGCCAGTGTAGAGGCTGTATCCCAGCGTAACTCTCCTCTCTCAGCCAGTGTAGAGGCTGTATCCCAGCGTAACTCTCCTTTCTCAGCCAGTGTAGAGGCTGTATCCCAGCGTAACTCTCCTTTCTCAGCGTAGAGGCTGTATCCCAGCGTAACTCTCCTCTCTCAGCCAGTGTAGAGGCTGTATCCCAGCGTAACTCTCCTCTCTCAGCCAGTGTAGAGGCTGTATCCCAGCGTAACTCTCCTCTCTCAGCGTAGAGGCTGTATCCCAGCGTAACCCTCCTTTCTCAGCCAGTGTAGAGGCTGTATCCCAGCGTAACCCTCCTTTCTCAGCCAGTGTAGAGGCTGTATCCCAGCGTAACTCTCCTCTCTCAGCGTAGAGGCTGTATCCCAGCGTAACCCTCCTTTCTCAGCCAGTGTAGAGGCTGTATCCCAGCGTAACTCTCTCAGCCAATGTAGAGGCTGTATCCCAGCGTAACTCTCCTTTCTCAGCCAGTGTAGAGGCTGTATCCCAGCGTAACTCTCTCAGCCAGTGTAGAGGCTGTATCCCAGCGTAACTCTCTCAGCCAGTGTAGAGGCTGTATCCCAGCGTAACTCTCTCAGCGTAGAGGATGTATCCCAGCGTAACTCTCCTCTCTCAGCCAGTGTAGAGGCTGTATCCCAGCGTAACTCTCCTTTCTCAGCCAGTGTAGAGGCTGTATCCCAGCGTAACTCTCCTCTCTCAGCCAGTGTAGAGGCTGTATCCCAGCGTAACCCTCCTTTCTCAGCCAGTGTAGAGGCTGTATCCCAGCGTAACTCTCCTTTCTCAGCCAGTATAGAGGCTGTATCCCAGCGTAACTCTCCTTTCTCAGCCAGTGTAGAGGCTGTATCCCAGCGTAACTCTCCCCTCTCAGCCAGTGTAGAGGCTGTATCCCAGCGTAACTCTCCCCTCTCAGCCAGTGTAGAGGCTGTATCCCAGCGTAACTCTCCTTTCTCAGCCAGTGTAGAGGCTGTATCCCAGCGTAACTCTCCTCTCTCAGCGTAGAGGCTGTATCCCAGCGTAACTCTCCTCTCTCAGCCAGTGTAGAGGCTGTATCCCAGCGTAACTCTCTCAGCCAGTGTAGAGGCTGTATCCCAGCGTAACTCTCTCAGCCAATGTAGAGGCTGTATCCCAGCGTAACTCTCCCCTCTCAGCCAGTGTAGAGGCTGTATCCCAGCATAACTCTCCCCTCTCAGCCAGTGTAGAGGCTGTATCCCAGCGTAACTCTCTCAGCCAGTGTAGAGGCTGTATCCCAGCGTAACTCTCTCAGCCAATGTAGAGGCTGTATCCCAGCGTAACTCTCCCCTCTCAGCCAGTGTAGAGGCTGTATCCCAGCGTAACTCTCTCAGCCAATGTAGAGGCTGTATCCCAGCGTAACTCTCTCAGCCAATGTAGAGGCTGTATCCCAGCGTAACTCTCTCAGCCAATGTAGAGGCTGTATCCCAGCGTAACTCTCTCAGCCAGTGTAGAGGCTGTATCCCAGCGTAACTCTCTCAGCCAATATAGAGGCTGTATCCCAGCGTAACTCTCCTTTCTCAGCCAGTGTAGAGGCTGTATCCCAGCGTAACTCTCCTTTCTCAGCCAGTGTAGAGGCTGTATCCCAGCGTAACTCTCCTTTCTCAGCCAGAGTAGAGGCTGTATCCCAGCGTAACTCTCCTTTCTCAGCCAGTGTAGAGGCTGTATCCCAGCGTAACTCTCCTCTCTCAGCCAGTGTAGAGGCTGTATCCCAGCGTAACCCTCCTTTCTCAGCCAGTGTAGAGGCTGTATCCCAGCGTAACTCTCTCAGCCAGTGTAGAGGCTGTATCCCAGCGTAACTCTCCTTTCTCAGCCAATGTAGAGGCTGTATCCCAGCGTAACTCCTTTCTCAGCCAATGTAGAGGCTGTATCCCAGCGTAACTCAGCCAGTGTAGAGGCTGTATCCCAGCGTAACTCTCTCAGCCAGTGTAGAGGCTGTATCCCAGCGTAACTCTCCTTTCTCAGCCAATGTAGAGGCTGTATCCCAGCGTAACTCTCCTTTCTCAGCCAATGTAGAGGCTGTATCCCAGCGTAACTCTCCTCTCTCAGCCAGTGTAGAGGCTGTATCCCAGCGTAACTCTCCTCTCTCAGCCAATGTAGAGGCTGTATCCCAGCGTAACTCTCCTCTCTCAGCCAGTGTAGAGGCTGTATCCCAGCGTAACTCTCCTCTCTCAGCCAGTGTAGAGGCTGTATCCCAGCGTAACTCTCCTCTCTCAGCCAGTGTAGAGGCTGTATCCCAGCGTAACTCTCCTCTCTCAGCCAGTGTAGAGGCTGTATCCCAGCGTAACTCTCCTCTCTCAGCCAGTGTAGAGGCTGTATCCCAGCGTAACTCTCTCAGCCAATGTAGAGGCTGTATCCCAGCGTAACTCTCCTTTCTCAGCCAGTGTAGAGGCTGTATCCCAGCGTAACCCTCCATGTCTGTTGCACTGAAATCTTATAATCTCTCTGTTGTTTTTCTAGTCAACCTGCCAAAGAACCTGCATGTCCTAACAGCAGCCCACATCCCCTCCAAGCCTAGCCGTAGATCCATGCCTGCGTCCTTCCGGCTTCCCAGCCCCCTGCCCCCGCTGCCTGTCAGGAAGGGGGTGCGGGGGCGGCGCCCCAAGAGTGAGACCATCGCCCTGCTGAAGGCTGTAGCGGAGGCAGCTGCAGCTCAGAACGGCACGGCTCCAACCTCTAACTCACTGCTGGCTCCCAGGCCTCACAAGAAGAGAGGCCCTAAACCTGGCAGCAAGAGGAAGCCCAAGGTGCTCCAGAACGTAGTGTCTTCAGGTGCTGCGGATGCCAAGCTGTCAGGGGGTCAACAGGACTGCTTCAGCTCTGTGGTCTCTACAGGTAAACTTGACGACAGCCCGCCCCTCTAACCTGCTGCAGCCCAACTCTCTAACCTGCTGCAGCCCACCTCTCTAACCTGCTGCTGATAGAGAAATTCTAAATTACTCTATGCTTTAATTGCCAAAACCAATTTCACACTCGTTTCTATTCATTAATGAGGTGTAAGTTCATTAATTATGCATGAAGTAGATCGAGACCAGTCTTAAAAGCCAGGTAAAGAGCGTTTAATTCCAGAGAGTACTAAATGCTTACACACATTACCACAGGTTATAAACTGAAAATGACGTCAGCGTTTTCCAAACGTTCCGTTTCACAAACAGAGGGCCCCTCTAATTCTCAAGCCTCCGCGTTATCAGCATGAAGTCAAGGCCAGTCAGCATAAATCAACATTCCCGACCATTTTGGAGATGGTCCGTTCCCACCACCTGGAGATTTGTACAACTGAATGAACTTAAAGAACAGACCTTCATTGTTACTAAACTTCCTGACTACATTATATACAATTGTGAAAGGGAGCAAGAGGGACAGTACATTATAGCATTTGGACTAGTCAGTTTCTGATTGGAATGTATACATAATTAGTCATTTCAAACATATTTTCCTCTATCAGCTGCAGCCCACCTCTCTAACCAGCTGCAGCCCACCTCTCTAACCAGCTGCAGCCCACCTCTCTAACCAGCTGCAGCCCGCCCCTCTAACCTGCTGCAGCCCACCTCTCTAACCAGCTGCAGCCCGCCTCTCTAACCAGCTGCAGCCCGCCTCTCTAACCAGCTGCAGCCCACCTCTCTAACCAGCTGCAGCCCACCCCTCTAACCAGCTGCAGCCCACCCCTCTAACCAGCTGCAGCCCACCCCTCTAACCAGCTGCAGCCCACCCCTCTAACCAGCTGCAGCCCACCCCTCTAACCAGCTGCAGCCCACCTCTCTAACCTGCTGCAGCCCACCCCTCTAACCAGCTGCAGCCCACCAGGTTAGGGCTGAGGGGTAGGGTTAGGCTGAGGGGTAGGGTTAGGCTGAGGGGTAGGGTTAGGCTGAGGGTTAGGGGTAGGCTGAGGGTTAGGGGTAGGCTGAGGGTTAGGGGTAGGCTGAGGGTTAGGGGTAGGCTGAGGGGGTAGGGTTAGGGGTAGGCTGAGTGGTAGGGGTGGGGGTTAGGGGTAGGCTGAGAGTTAGGGGTTAGAGTTAGGCCGAGGGTTAGGGGGATTAGGGGTTGGGGTTAGGCTGAGGGTTAGGGGTAGGCCGATGGTTAGGGGTAGGGATTGGGGGTAGGCTGAGGGTTAGGGGTTGGGGTTAAGGGTTGGGGTAAGGGATTGGGGTTAGGGGTAGGCTGATGGTTAGGGGTATGGTTTGGGGTTTGGGTTAGGCTGAGGGTTAGGGGTAGGCTGAGAGTTAGGGGTTAGTTAGGCCGAGGGTTAAGGTGGTTAGGGGTTGGGGTTAGGCTGAGGGTTAGGGTTAGGCCGATGGGTAGGGATTGGGGGTAGGCTGAGGGTTAGGGGTTGGGGTTAAGGGTTGGGGTAAGGGATTGAGGTTAGGGGTAGGCTGATGGGTAGGGGTTGGGGTTAGGCTGAGTGTTAGGGGTTGGGGTTAGGCTGAGGGTTAGGGGTAGGCTGAGGGTTAGGTTGGATTTAGGCTGAGGGTTAGGGGTAGGCTGATGGTTAGGGGTTGGGGTTAGGGGTAGGCTGAGGGTTAGGGGTTAGGTTTAGGGTTTAGGGGTAGGCTGAGGGTTAGGGTTTAGGGGTAGGCTGAGGGGTAGGGGTTAGGCTGAGAGTTAGGGTGGGGGTTAGGGGTAGGCTGAGGGTTAGGGGTAGGGTTAGCGGGGTTAGGGGTTGGGGTTAGGCTGAGAGTTAGGGTGGGGGTTAGGAGTTAGGGTTAGGGGTAGGCTGAGGGTTAGGCATATGGTTAGGGGGTTAGGGGTTGGGGTTAGGCTGAGTTATGGATAGGGGTTAGGAGTTAGGGTAGGCTGGGGGTTAGGGGTAGGGTTAGGCTAAGGGGTAGGGGTTGCGGATAGGCTGAGGGGTAGGGGTTGGGGGTAGGCTGAGGGTTAGGGGTAGGGTTTTGGTTTAGGGGTTGGGGTTAGGCTGAGGGTTAGGGGTAGGATTTAGGGTTAGGGGTAGAGTTGGGATGGGGTTAGGGGTAGGGGTTAGGGTAGGCTTGATAGTTAGGGGTAGGCTGAGGGTTAGGGGTAGGCTGGGGGTTAGGGGTTAGGGGTAGGCTGGGGGGTTAGGGGTAGGCTGAGGGTTAAGGGTAGGGTTTTGGTTTAGGGGTTGGGGTTAGGCTGAGGGTTAGGGTAGGGTTAGGGGTAGAGTTGGGATGGCGTTAGGCTGGGGTTAGGGGTAGGCTTGATAGTTAGGGGTAGAATGATGGTTAGGGGTAGGGATTGGGGTAGGGTTAGGGGTAGGCTGGGGTTAGGGATTGGGGTAGGGGTAGGCTGAGGGTTAGGGGTAGGCTGATGGTTAGGGGTAGGGATTGGGGTAGGGTTAGGCTGAGGGGTGGGGTTAGGGGTAGGATTTAGGGTTAGAGTTAGGGGTTAGGGGTAGGGATTAGGGGTAGGCTGATAGTTAGGGGGTAGGGTTAGGGGTAGGCTGAGGGTTAGGGTTAGGGGTAGGCTGATAGTTAGGGTAGGGTTAGGGGTAGGCTGGGGGGGGGTTAGGGGTAGGCTGGGGTTAGGGGGGGTAGGCTGAGGGTTAGGGGTAGGCTGAGGGTTAGGGGTAGGCTGAGGGGGGTTAGGGTAGGCTGAGGGTTAGGGGTAGGCTGGGGGTTAGGGGTTAAGGGTAGGCTGGGGGTTAGGGGTAGGCTGGGGGTTAGGGGTTAGGGGTAGGCTGAAGGTTAGGGGTAGGCTGAGGGTTATAGGGGTAGGCTGAGGGTTAGGGGTAGGCTGAGGGTTAGGGTTAGGCTTAGTCTGTTCTCTATCGTATGGTATAGGGTAACTAGTAGGTAGCCAAAACATGTATTGTACCTCTAGTTAACTGTTTTGTTATTATTAGCATATTTTCATGTTTTCGTCACGTCCCTAAAAAAATCCAATGACTCGTGAATAAGGCCATAAAAAGATGATTTTCTTTTTTGAAAGATTAATTTGATTAATTTCAACAATTATTTTTGACCCAATGAATGATTCACTTTACCATTGTATTAGTTTGTATTTGGTTCAATCACGGTGAATCGAATCATGTCACTCAAAATAAAAAAAGTAATATCCTTCCTTTCTTTTTGATTCTGTGGCTTCAACCTGTTGATTTGGCCTTCCAATGTATGGGACAAAGCAACTCAATAGATGCTAGTCAACCTGCAAGGTAAACACTTCTAAGGTAGTTAAGATATACATTGAGTGTACAAAACATAAAGGACACCTTCCTAATATTGAGTTGCACCCCCCCTCCTCCTTTTGCCCTCAGAACAGCTTCAATTTGTCGGGGGATGGATTCTACAAGGTGTCGAAAGCATTCCTCATGATTGCTGGCCCATGTTGACTCCAATGCTTCCTAATGTTGGCTGGTTGTCCTTTGGGTGGTGGACCATTCTTCAAATCAAATTTTATTTGTCACATGTGCCGAATATAACAGGTGAAAACCTTACCGTGAAATGCTAACTTACAAGCCCTTAACTTTATTTCTTGAACTGCATTGTTGGTTATGAAAATATTTACTAAATAAACTAAAGTAAAACAAATTAATCAAAAATTAACACAATAAATGTACATAACAATAAGAAGGCTGTATACAGGGGGTACCGAGTCAATGTGGAGGCTGTATACAGGGGGTACCGAGTCAATGTGGAGGCTGTATACAGGGGGTACCGAGTCAATGTGGAGGCTGTATACGGGGGGTACCGAGTCAATGTGGAGGCTGTATACGGGGTACAGAGTCAATGTGGAGGCTGTATACAGGGGGGTACCGAGTCAATGTGGAGGCTGTATACGGGGGTACCGAGTCAATGTGGAGGCTGTAGACGGGGGGTACCGAGTCAATGTGGAGGCTGTAGACGGGGGGGTACCGAGTCAATGTGGAGGCTGTATACAGGGGGTACCGAGTCAATGTGGAGGCTGTAGACGGGGGTACCGAGTCAATGTGGAGGCTGTAGACGGGGGTACCGAGTCAATGTGGAGGCTGTAGACGGGGGTACCGAGTCAATGTGGAGGCTGTATACAGGGGGTACCGAGTCAATGTGGAGGCTGTAGACGGGGGGTACCGTACAGAGTCAATGTGGAGGCTGTATACAGGGGGTACCGAGTCAATGTGGAGGCTGTAGACGGGGGTACCGAGTCAATGTGGAGGCTGTATACAGGGGGTACAGAGTCAATGTGGAGGCTGTATACAGGGGGTACCGGTACAGAGTCAATGTGGAGGCTGTAGACAGGGGGTACCGAGTCAATGTGGAGGCTGTATACGGGGGGTACCGAGTCAATGTGGAGGCTGTAGACAGGGGGTACCGAGTCAATGTGGAGGCTGTATAAAGGGGGTACCGAGTCAATGTGGAGGCTGTATACGGGGGTACAGAGTCAATGTGGAGGCTGTAGACAGGGGGTACCGTACAGTCAATGTGGAGGCTGTAGACTGGGGGTACCGGTACAGAGTCAATGTGGAGGCTGTATACAGGGGGTACCGAGTCAATGTGGAGGCTGTATACGGGGGGTACCGAGTCAATGTGGAGGCTGTAGACGGGGGTACCGAGTCAATGTGGAGGCTGTAGACGGGGGGTACCGAGTCAATGTGGAGGCTGTATAATGGGGGTACCGGTACAGAGTCAATGTGGAGGCTGTATACAGGGGGTACCGAGTCAATGTGGAGGCTGTATACAGGGGGTACCGAGTCAATGTGGAGGCTGTAGACGGGGGTACCGTACAGAGTCAATGTGGAGGCTGTAGACGGGGGTACGAGTCAATGTGGAGGCTGTAGACGGGGGGTACAGAGTCAATGTGGAGGCTGTATACGGGGGTACAGAGTCAATGTGGAGGCTGTATACGGGGGTACCGTACAGAGTCAATGTGGAGGCTGTAGACGGGGGGTACCGAGTCAATGTGGAGGCTGTAGACGGGGGGTACCGAGTCAATGTGGAGGCTGTAGACGGGGGGGGTACCGAGTCAATGTGGAGGCTGTAGACGGGGGGTACCGAGTCAATGTGGAGGCTGTATACGGGGGTACCGAGTCAATGTGGAGGCTGTATACGGGGGTACCGAGTCAATGTGGAGGCTGTATACGGGGGTACCAGAGTCAATGTGGAGGCTGTATACGGGGGTACCAGAGTCAATGTGGAGGCTGTATAAAGGGGGTACCGAGTCAATGTGGAGGCTGTATACAGGGGGTAGACAGAGTCAATGTGGAGGCTGTATACAGGGGGTACAGAGTCAATGTGGAGGCTGTATACGGGGTACAGAGTCAATGTGGAGGCTGTAGAGGGGGGGTACCAGAGTCAATGTGGAGGCTGTAGACAGGGGGTACCAGAGTCAATGTGGAGGCTGTAGACGGGGGGGTGGAGGCTGTAGACGGGGGGTACGAGTCAATGTGGAGGCTGTATACTGGGGGTACCGGTACAGAGTCAATGTGGAGGCTGTATACGGGGGTACCAGTACAGAGTCAATGTGGAGGCTGTAGACAGGGGGGGTACCGAGTCAATGTGGAGGCTGTATACGGGGGGGGTACCGAGTCAGTGGAGGCTGTATACGGGGGTACCGAGTCAATGTGGAGGCTGTATACGGGGGTACCGAGTCAATGTGGAGGCTGTAGACGGGGGGTACCGAGTCAATGTGGAGGCTGTATACAGGGGGTACCGAGTCAATGTGGAGGCTGTAGACGGGGGGTACCGAGTCAATGTGGAGGCTGTAGACGGGGGGTACCGAGTCAATGTGGAGGCTGTATACGGGGGGTACCGAGTCAATGTGGAGGCTGTAGACAGGGGTACGGTACAGAGTCAATGTGGAGGCTGTATACAGGGGGTACCGAGTCAATGTGGAGGCTGTATACAGGGGGTACCGAGTCAATGTGGAGGCTGTATACAGGGGGGGTACATAACAATAAGAAGGCTGTATACAGGGGGGGTACCAGAGTCAATGTGGAGGCTGTATACAGGGGGGGGTACCGAGTCAATGTGGAGGCTGTAGACGGGGGGTACCGAGTCAATGTGGAGGCTGTATACGGGGGGTACCGAGTCAATGTGGAGGCTGTATAGACGGGGGGTACAGAGTCAATGTGGAGGCTGTAGACAGGGGGGTACCGAGTCAATGTGGAGGCTGTATACGGGGGGTACCGAGTCAATGTGGAGGCTGTAGACAGGGGGGGTACCGAGTCAATGTGGAGGCTGTAGACGGGGGGGTACCGAGTCAATGTGGAGGCTGTAGATACAGGGGGGTACAGAGTCAATGTGGAGGCTGTAGACGGGGGGTACCGAGTCAATGTGGAGGCTAGACGGGGTACCGAGTCAATGTGGAGGCTGTAGACGGGGGTACCGAGTCAATGTGGAGGCTGTATACAGGGGGTACCAGAGTCAATGTGGAGGCTGTAGACAGGGGGGGGTACCGAGTCAATGTGGAGGCTGTAGACAGGGGGGTACCGAGTCAATGTGGAGGCTGTATACAGGGGGGGTACAGAGTCAATGTGGAGGCTGTATACAGGGGGTACATAACAATAAGGAGGCTGTATACGGGGGTACAGAGTCAATGTGGAGGCTGTAGACGGGGGGTACCGAGTCAATGTGGAGGCTGTAGACGGGGGGTACCGAGTCAATGTGGAGGCTGTAGACGGGGGGTACCGAGTCAATGTGGAGGCTGTAGACGGGGGTACCGAGTCAATGTGGAGGCTGTATACGGGGGTACCAGAGTCAATGTGGAGGCTGTATACGGGGGTACCGAGTCAATGTGGAGGCTGTATAAAGGGGGGTACAGAGTCAATGTGGAGGCTGTATACGGGGGGTACAGAGTCAATGTGGAGGCTGTAGACGGGGGTACCGAGTCAATGTGGAGGCTGTAGACAGGGGGTACAGAGTCAATGTGGAGGCTGTAGACGGGGGGTACAGAGTCAATGTGGAGGCTGTAGACAGGGGGGTACCGAGTCAATGTGGAGGCTGTATACAGGGGGGGTACCGAGTCAATGTGGAGGCTGTATACAGGGGGGGTACCGAGTCAATGTGGAGGCTGTAGAAAGGGGTACCGAGTCAATGTGGAGGCTGTATACGGGGGGTACCGAGTCAGTGGAGGCTGTATACGGGGGTACAGAGTCAATGTGGAGGCTGTATAAGGGGGGTACAGAGTCAATGTGGAGGCTGTAGACGGGGGGTACCGAGTCAATGTGGAGGCTGTATACATGGGGGTACAGAGTCAATGTGGAGGCTGTATACGGGGGTACCAGAGTCAATGTGGAGGCTGTAGACGGGGGTACCAGTACAGAGTCAATGTGGAGGCTGTAGACGGGGGGTACAGAGTCAATGTGGAGGCTATAGACGGGGGGTACCGAGTCAATGTGGAGGCTGTATACAGGGGGTACCGAGTCAATGTGGAGGCTGTATACAGGGGGTACAGAGTCAATGTGGAGGCTGTATACGGGGTACATAACAATAAGAAGGCTGTATACGGGGGGTACCGAGTCAATGTGGAGGCTGTATACGGGGGGGTACCGAGTCAATGTGGAGGCTGTAGACGGGGGGTACCGAGTCAATGTGGAGGCTGTAGACGGGGGTACCAGAGTCAATGTGGAGACTGTAGACAGGGGGTACCGAGTCAATGTGGAGGCTGTAGACGGGGGTACCGAGTCAATGTGGAGGCTGTAGACGGGGGGTACCGAGTCAATGTGGAGGCTGTAGACAGGGGGGGTACCGAGTCAATGTGGAGGCTGTAGACGGGGGGTACCGAGTCAATGTGGAGGCTGTAGACGGGGGGTACCGAGTCAATGTGGAGGCTGTAGACGGGGGGTACCGAGTCAATGTGGAGGCTGTAGACGGGGGGTACCAGAGTCAATGTGGAGGCTGTAGACGGGGGTACCGAGTCAATGTGGAGGCTGTAGACGGGGGGGTACCGAGTCAATGTGGAGGCTGTAGACGGGGGGGTACCGAGTCAATGTGGAGGCTGTATACGGGGGTACCGAGTCAATGTGGAGGCTGTATACGTGGGGGTACATAACAATAAGGAGGCTGTATACGGGGGTACCGAGTCAATGTGGAGGCTGTAGACGGGGGGTACCGAGTCAATGTGGAGGCTGTAGACGGGGGGTACCGAGTCAATGTGGAGGCTGTAGACAGGGGGTACCGAGTCAATGTGGAGGCTGTAGACGGGGGGTACCGAGTCAATGTGGAGGCTGTATACGGGGGGTACCGAGTCAATGTGGAGGCTGTAGACGGGGGGTACCGAGTCAATGTGGAGGCTGTAGACGGGGGGTACCGAGTCAATGTGGAGGCTGTATACGGTTTATCTTTGTGTGTTCAGGGCTTGACATTTACCCATATCATCTTGTCCTGGACAAACCACTTTTGCGTGTGGTGCATTTTTGAAAAGTGTTTTTTCCCGCTAATTGCATTTTGGAACATTTACAGGTAGCCTATAGTCATGTGCTCATTGTTGAGCTTATAATATGACGAAATAAAATGTCTCTGTCCTTGTCATCTTTGTGTTACCTTCCTCTCTCATGCGGTCTGTGTGTGTGTCGTAGGCAGGAAGTCAGGTGACCAGCTTAGGTCCGAAATAAACCCATTGAAACGCATTGTGCTTCTTTTGGACAGACGAGTTTTGACGAGTGTGAAACCTCTTGCTCTGCTTCTTCCTCTCTGAGCCAGAAAAAAATATAATGGATTATGGTCATTGTAGTTAATTACAACGTTTCTGTGCTGAACTTTTTATTTCATTTCTATTTCACCTTTATTTAACCAGGTAGACTAGTTGAGAACAAGTTCTCATTTGCAACGGTGACCTGGCCAAGATGGAGCATAGCAGTTTGACACATACAACAACACAGAGTTACACATGGAATAAACAAAACATAGTCTATATACAGTGAGTGCAAGTGGGGTAAGATAAGGGAGTTAAGGCAATAAATAGGCCATGGTGGCGAAGTAATTACAATATAGCAAATAAACACTGAAATGGTAGATGTGCAGAAGATGAATGTGCAAGTAGAGATACTGGGGTGCAAAGGAGCAAGATGGATAAATAAATGCAGTATGGGGATGAGGTAGTTGGATGGGCTATGTACAGGTACAGTGATCTGTGAGCTGCTCTGACAGCTGGTGCTTAAAGCTAGTGAGGGAGATATGAGTCTCCAGCTTCAGTGATTTTTGCAGTTCGTTCCAGTCATTGGCAGCAGAGAACTGAAAGGAAAGGCGGCCAAAGGAGGAATTTGCTTTGGGGATGACCAGTGAAATATACCCGCTGGAGCGCGGTTTACGAGTGGGTGCTGCTATGGTGACCAGTGAGCTAAGATAAGGCGGGGCTTTACCTAGCAGAGACTTGTAGATGACCTGGAGCCAGTATGAAGCCAGGGCCAGCCAACGAAGGCGTACAGGTCGCAGTGGTGGGTAGTATAGGGGGCTTTGGTGACAAAACAGATGGCACTGTGATAGACTGCATCCAATTTGTTGAGTAGAGTGTTGGAGGCCATTTTGTAAATTACATTGCCGAAGTCGAGGATCGGTAGGATAGTCAGTTTTACCCAGGGTATGTTTGGCAGCATGAGTGACGGGGACGCTTTGTTGCGAAATAGGAAGCCGATTCTAGATTTAATTTTGGATTGGAGATGCTTGATGTGAGTCTGGAAGGAGAGTTTACAGTCTAACCAGACACCTAGGTACTTATAGATGTCCACATATTCTAAGTCAGAACCGTCCAGAGTAGTGATGCTGGATGGGCGGGCAGGTGCGGGCAGTGATTGGTTGAAGAGCATGCATTTAGTTTTACTTGCATTTAAGAGCAGTTGGAGGCCACGGAAGGAGAGTTGTATAGCATTGAAGCTCGTCTGGAGGTTAGTTAACACAGTGTCCAAAGAAACGCGGTTGAATTTTTGTTTAATGAAATCTCCTTTCAGCCCAGCGTCCCACTTGTTTTCTCTTGTGAATTATTTGATTTGTCTCTTGAGAAAGGCGCGTTGGACTCAATTACTTTGGTCAGTTGTTTAATAACCGGTGGGGAAAACCTCCAGAATTTTGATTAATCGCTCAGCACTAGTGGCCAGCCATCTTCCAGGAGAGCCAAATGGGGCAGTGGTGTAATTTGATCAAGTAAAATGTCAAGCCCTGATGTTTCTCTTTGTGTGTTATATCAGTGTGTGCCTCCATTTTAATTGTTTCTCTTTTGTGTGTGTGTGTGTGTGTTATCAGTGTGTGTGTATGTGAACAAGCATGGGACCTGTGGGCCTCACCTGGACAGGAAGCAGATGCAGCGTCTTCCGGACCACTTTGGGCCAGGTCCTGTTAACGCGGTGCTACAACAGGCAGTTCAGACTTGTCTAGACTGTTGTTACCAACCAAAGGTGCTGCTCAGAACTCTACAGGCACACGCTGGGGGAGGAGAGGTTGTCAGTGGTGAGGAGATGGCTACTGCCACGGACCTGCACTGACCCCACAGACCTGCACTGACCCCACAGACCTGCACTGACCCCACAGACCTGCACTGACCCCACAGACCTGCACTGACCCCACGGACCTGCACTGACCCCACAGACCTGCACTGACCCCACAGACCTGCACTGACCCCACAGACCTGCACTGACCCCACAGACCTGCACTGACCCCACAGACCTGCACTGACCCCACAGACCTGCACTGACACGCCACGGACCTGCACTGACCCCACAGACCTGCACTGACCCCACGGACCTGCACTGACACGCCACAGACCTGCACTGACACGCCACGGACCTGCACTGACCCCACGGACCTGCACTGACACCCCACGGACCTGCACTGACCCCACAGACCTGCACTGACCCCACAGACCTGCACTGACCCCACAGACCTGCACTGACCCGCCACGGACCTGCACTGACCCCACAGACCTGCACTGACACGCCACAGACCTGCACTGACCCCACAGACCTGCACTGACCCCACAGACCTGCACTGACCCCACAGACCTGCACTGACCCCACAGACCTGCACTGACCCCCCACAGACCTGCACTGACACCCCACAGACCTGCACTGACACCCCACAGACCTGCACTGACCCCACAGACCTGCACTGACCCCACAGACCTGCACTGACCCGCCACAGACCTGCACTGACCCGCCACGGACCTGCACTGACACCCCACGGACCTGCACTGACCCCACGGACCTGCACTGACACGCCACGGACCTGCACTGACACGCCACGGACCTGCACTGACACGCCACGGACCTGCACTGACACGCCACGGACCTGCACTGACACGCCACGGACCTGCACTGACACGCCACGGACCTGCACTGACACGCCACGGACCTGCACTGACACGCCACGGACCTGCACTGACACGCCACGGACCTGCACTGACACGCCACGGACCTGCACTGACACGCCACGGACCTGCACTGACACGCCACGGACCTGCACTGACACGCCACGGACCTGCACTGACACGCCACGGACCTGCACTGACACGCCACGGACCTGCACTGACACGCCACGGACCTGCACTGACCCCACGGACCTGCACTGACCCCACGGACCTGCACAGACCTGCACTGACCCCACAGACCTGCACTGACCCCACAGACCTGCACTGACCCCACAGACCTGCACTGACACGCCACAGACCTGCACTGACACGCCACAGACCTGCACTGACACGCCACAGACCTGCACTGACACGCCACAGACCTGCACTGACACGCCACAGACCTGCACTGACACGCCACAGACCTGCACTGACACGCCACAGACCTGCACTGACCCCACAGACCTGCACTGACCCCACAGACCTGCACTGACCCCACAGACCTGCACTGACCCCACAGACCTGCACTGACCCCACAGACCTGCACTGACCCCACAGACCTGCACTGACCCCACAGACCTGTACTGACCCCACAGACCTGCACTGACACGCCACAGACCTGCACTGACCCCACAGACCTGCACTGACCCCACAGACCTGCACTGACACTCCACAGACCTGCACTGACCCCACAGACCTTCACTGACACGCCACAGACCTGCACTGACACGCCACAGACCTGCACTGACCCCACAGACCTGCACTGACACTCCACAGACCTGCACTGACCCCACAGACCTGCACTGACACGCCACAGACCTGCACTGACCCCACAGACCTGCACTGACACGCCACAGACCTGCACTGACCCCACAGACCTGCACTGACACGCCACGGACCTGCACTGACCCCACAGACCTGCACTGACACTCCACGGACCTGCACTGACCCCACGGACCTGCACTGACACGCCACGGACCTGCACTGACACGCCACGGACCTGCACTGACCCCCCACAGACCTGCACTGACACCCCACAGACCTGTACTGACCCCACAGACCTGCACTGACCCCACAGACCTGTACTGACCCCACAGACCTGCACTGACCCCACAGACCTGCACTGACACGCCACAGACCTGCACTGACACGCCACAGACCTGCACTGACCCCACGGACCTGCACTGACCCCACGGACCTGCACTGACACCCCACAGACCTGCACTGACCCCACGGACCTGCACTGACCCCACGGACCTGCACTGACCCCACGGACCTGCACTGACACCCCACGGACCTGCACTGACACCCCACGGACCTGCACTGACACCCCACGGACCTGCACTGACACCCCACGGACCTGCACTGACACCCCACGGACCTGCACTGACACCCCACGGACCTGCACTGACCTGCACTGACACGCCACAGACCTGCACTGACCCCACAGACCTGCACTGACACGCCACAGACCTGCACTGACACCCCACAGACCTGCACTGACACGCCACAGACCTGCACTGACACACCACAGACCTGCACAGACCTGCACTGACCCCACAGACCTGCACTGACCCCACAGACCTGCACTGACCCCACAGACCTGCACAGACCTGCACTGACACCCCACAGACCTGCACTGACACGCCACAGACCTGCACTGACACGCCACGGACCTGCACTGACACGCCACGGACCTGCACTGACACGCCACGGACCTGCACTGACACGCCACGGACCTGCACTGACACGCCACGGACCTGCACTGACACGCCACGGACCTGCACTGACACGCCACGGACCTGCACTGACACGCCACGGACCTGCACTGACCCCACGGACCTGCACTGACCCCACAGACCTGCACTGACACGCCACGGACCTGCACTGACCCCACAGACCTGCACTGACACGCCACGGACCTGTCATATCGCCAGTCAACTGATAATGACTCTGTGTTGACCTCTGTGTTTGACCACATGTTGACCTCTGCCCCTAGTGAGGATGGATGGTGGAGTTCGTCTGGTGAAGCTGCCCTCGGCCTCAAGCGCCTCCTTTGTGCTCCGCTTCCTGGAGACGCTGTGCCGCACGCTGCAGAGTAATTTCCTCTTCAGCTCCCAGCCCTTCAGCAACATATACACCTACAGTAAATATGGTAACTATACCTACAGCACCGCCAAGGCAGGTAACTGCTTCCACAGCACCGCCAAGGCAGGTAACTGCCCCCACAGCACCGCCAAGGCAGGTAACTGCCCCCACAGCACCGCCAAGGCAGGTAACTATACCTACAGCACCGCCAAGGCAGGTAACTGCCCCCACAGCACCGCCAAGGCAGGTAACTATACCTACAGCACCGCCAAGGCAGGTAACTGCCCCACAGCACCGCCAAGGCAGGTAACTGCCCCCACTGCACCGCCAAGGCAGGTAACTGCCCCCACAGCACCGCCAAGGCAGGTAACTGCCCCCACAGCACCGCCAAGGCAGGTAACTGCCCCCACAGCACCGCCAAGGCAGGTAACTGCCCCCACAGCACCGCCAAGGCAGGTAACTGCCCCCACAGCACCGCCAAGGCAGGTAACTGCCCCCACAGCACCGCCAAGGCAGGTAACTGCCCCACAGCACCGCCAAGGCAGGTAACTGCCCCCACAGCACCGCCAAGGCAGGTAACTGCCCCCACAGCACCGCCAAGGCAGGTAACTGCCCCCACAGCACCGCCAAGGCAGGTAACTGCCCCCACAGCACCGCCAAGGCAGGTAACTATACCCCACAGCACCGCCAAGGCAGGTAACTATACCTACAGCACCGCCAAGGCAGGTAACTATACCTACAGCACCGCCAAGGCAGGTAACTGCCCCTACAGCACCGCCAAGGCAGGTAACTATACCCACAGCACCGCCAAGGCAGGTAACTGCCCCCACAGCACCGCCAAGGCAGGTAACTGCCCCCACAGCACCGCCAAGGCAGGTAACTGCCCCCACAGCACCGCAGGTAACTGCCCCCAGCAGGTAACTGCCCCCACAGCACCGCCAAGGCAGGTAACTGCCCCCACAGCACCGCCAAGGCAGGTAACTGCCCCCAGCAGGTAACTGCCCCCACAGCACCGCCAAGGCAGGTAACTGCCCCCAGCAGGTAACTGCCCCCACAGCACCGCCAAGGCAGGTAACTTTGGTAACACTGTAACTAAACCTAGACAGGACCAGGACAGGTAACAAAGTGCCTATTAGAATTTGGCCATCGCTTTCATAGTGTCTTACAGGACCCTGACATTGTTCTCAAGGAAGTACATGTACATTCAATGATAAATGTTGTCTTGGACAGGGCACTGTATATATGTGTAGCTGTGTTTCACAACATCTCTACCCGGTGTCTGTACTAGCTGTGTCTACTACCCTACATATATACTGTACTCTATACCATCTCCTGCATCTTGCCTATGCCGTTCTGTACCGTCACTCATTCATATATTGTTATGTACTTATTCTTTATCCCTTTACACTTGTGTGTATAAGGTAGTAGTTGTGGAATTGTTAGGTTAGATTACTCTGTACCGGCAGTGTGTCTGTACCGGCAGTGTGTCTGTACCGACCGGCAGTGTGTCTGTACCGACCGGCAGTGTGTCTGTACCGACCGGCAGTGTGCCTGTACCGGCAGTGTGTCTGTACCGGCAGTGTGTCTGTACCGACCGGCAGTGTGCCTGTACCGGCAGTGTGTCTGTACCGGCAGTGTGTCTGTACCGACAGTGTGCCTGTACCGGCAGTGTGTCTGTACCGGCAGTGTGTCTGTACCGGCAGTGTGTCTGTACCGATCGGCAGTGTGCCTGTACCGACCGGCAGTGTGCCTGTACCGACCGGCAGTGTGTCTGTACCGGCAGTGTGTCTGTACCGGCAGTGTGTCTACCGACCGGCAGTGTGTCTGTACCGACCGGCAGTGTGCCTGTACCGACCGGCAGTGTGTCTGTACCGGCAGTGTGCCTGTACCGACCGGCAGTGTGTCTACCGACCGGCAGTGTGCCTGTACCGGCAGTGTGTCTGTACCGGCAGTGTGTCTACCGACCGGCAGTGTGTCTGTACCGCCCGGCAGTGTGCCTGTACCGACCGGCAGTGTGCCTGTACCGACCGGCAGGTGTCTGTACCGGCAGTGTGTCCACCGACCGGCAGTGTGCCTGTACCGGCAGTGTGTCTGTAGGCAGGTAAGTGTGTCCACAGCACCGCAGTGTGCCTGTACCGACCGGCAGTGTGCCTGTACCGACCGGCAGTGTGCCTGTACCCGACCGGCAGTGTGCCTGTACCGACCGGCAGTGTGTCTGTACCGGCAGTGTGTCTGTACCGACCGGCAGTGTGTCTGTACCGGCAGTGTGTCTGTACCGGCAGTGTGCCTGCCCCGGCAGCAGGTCTGTACAGACCGGCAGTGTGTCTGTACCGACCGGCAGTGTGTCCCCACAGACCGGCAGGCAGGTAACTGCCCCAGCAGGTGTCTGTACCGACCGGCAGTGTGTCCAAGGCAGTGTGTCTGCCCCCAGCAGTGTGTCTGCCCCCACAGCCGGCAGTGTGCCTGTAACTAAAACCGACCGGACCAGTGTGTCAAAGTGCCTATTAGGCATTGTGCCTGTACCGACCGGCAGTAGTGTCTTACAGGACCTGACATTGTTCTCACCGACCGGCAGTGTGCCTGATACCGGCAGTGTGTCTTGACAGGGCAGTGTGTCTGTACCGGCAGCTGTGCCTGTACCGACCGGCAGTGTGTCTGTACTAGCAGTGTGCCTACCGACCGGCAGTGTGCCTGTACCGGCAGTGTGTCTGTACTTGGCAGTGTGTCTGTACCGACCGGCAGTGTGCCTGTATTGCAGTGTGTCTGTATCCCGACAGTGTGCCTGTACCGGCAGTGTGCCTGTACCGACAGTGTGTCTGTACCGGCAGTGTGTCTGTACCGGCAGTGTGTCTGTACCGACCGGCAGTGTGTCTGTACCGACCGGCAGTGTGCCTGTACCGACCGGCAGTGTGCCTGTACCGACCGGCAGTGTGTCTGTACCGGCAGTGTGTCTGTACCGGCAGTGTGTCTACCGACCGGCAGTGTGTCTGTACCGGCAGTGTGCCTGTACCGACCGGCAGTGTGTCTGTACCGGCAGTGTGCCTGTACCGACCGGCAGTGTGTCTGTACCGGCAGTGTGTCTACCGACCGGCAGTGTGCCTGTACCGGCAGTGTGTCTGTACCGGCAGTGTGTCTACCGACCGGCAGTGTGTCTACCGACCGGCAGTGTGTCTGTACCGACCGGCAGTGTGCCTGTACCGACCGGCAGTGTGCCTGTACCGACCGGCAGTGTGTCTGTACCGGCAGTGTGTCTGTACCGACCGGCAGTGTGTCTGTACCGGCAGTGTGTCTGTACCGGCAGTGTGCCTGTACCGGCAGTGTGTCTGTACCGACCGGCAGTGTGTCTGTACCGACCGGCAGTGTGTCTGTACCGACCGGCAGTGTGCCTGTACCGACCGGCAGTGTGCCTGTACCGACCGGCAGTGTGTCTGTACCGACCGGCAGTGTGTCTGTACCGACCGGCAGTGTGTCTGTACCGACCGGCAGTGTGTCTGTACCGGCAGTGTGTCTGTACCGGCAGTGTGTCTGTACCGGCAGTGTGTCTGTACCGACCGGCAGTGTGTCTGTACCGACCGGCAGTGTGTCTGTACCGGCAGTGTGTCTGTACCGGCAGTGTGTCTGTACCGACCGGCAGTGTGTCTGTACCGACCGGCAGTGTGTCTGTACCGGCAGTGTGTCTGTACCGACCGGCAGTGTGTCTGTACCAGCAGTGTGCCTGTACCGACCGGCAGTGTGTCTGTACCGGCAGTGTGCCTGTACCGACCGGCAGTGTGTCTGTACCGGCAGTGTGTCTGTACCGACCGGCAGTGTGTCTGTACCGACCGGCAGTGTGTCTGTACCGACCGGCAGTGTGTCTGTACCGGCAGTGTGTCTGTACCGGCAGTGTGCCTGTACCGGCAGTGTGCCTGTACCGACCGGCAGTGTGTCTGTACCGACCGGCAGTGTGTCTGTACCGGCAGTGTGTCTGTACCGACCGGCAGTGTGTCTGTACCGACCGGCAGTGTGTCTGTACCGGCAGTGTGCCTGTACCGACCGGCAGTGTGTCTGTACCGGCAGTGTGCCTGTACCGACCGGCAGTGTGTCTGTACCGGCAGTGTGTCTGTACCGGCAGTGTGTCTGTACCGGCAGTGTGTCTGTACCGGCAGTGTGTCTGTACCGACCGGCAGTGTGTCTGTACCGACCGGCAGTGTGTCTGTACCGGCAGTGTGCCTGTACCGACCGGCAGTGTGTCTGTACCGACCGGCAGTGTGCCTGTACCGGCAGTGTGTCTGTACCGGCAGTGTGCCTGTACCTGCAGTGTGCCTGTACCGCGGCAGTGCGCCTGTACCGGCAGTGCGCCTGTACCGGCAGTGCGTCTGTACCGGCAGTGCGCCTGTACCGGCAGTGTGTCTGTACCGACCGGCAGTGTGCCTGTACCGGCAGTGTGTCTGTACCGACCGGCAGTGTGTCTGTACCGACCGGCAGTGTGTCTGTACCGACCGGCAGTGTGCCTGTACCGACCGGCAGTGTGTCTGTACCGACCGGCAGTGTGCCTGTACCGACCGGCAGTGTGCCTGTACCGGCAGTGTGCCTGTAGCACCATCTCTTCCCTATGCGTTTGTCTGTGTTCCAGTGAAGGAGGAGGCGTTGGAGGCCCCATCACTGAGCCAGGGGATGAAACGTCTATCTAGAGACGCATCCCCCTACGCAGCCCCCCTTTCTCCTAAACTACTGTGCACCGAGGCACACCTTTCAGAAGGTAACATCAGACAATCAGCACCTAGCACCACCGTCTACTGGCTCACATTACACACATCCAGTACATCAACACAAATCATATGTAGCTTGTTTCTCCAACCTCTTAAGACCTTTTGATGATCAGTGACCAATTCTAAAATGCATTAAATAGTTTTTTTCCTCATCAATCTCCACCCAATACCACATGACAAAGCGAAAACATTTTTTTTTTAAAATTAAAAATACAAAACAGAAATACCTTATTTACATAAGTATTCAGACCCTGTCTATATAAGATCCCACAGTAGACAGTGCATGTCAGAGCAGAAACCAAGCCATGAGGTCGAAGGAATTGTCCGTAGAGCTCCGAGACAGGATGTGTAGAGGCACAGATCTGGGGAAGGGTACCAAAACATTTCTGCAGCATTGAAGATCCAAAAGACCACAGTGACCTCCATCATTCTTAAATGGAAGAAGTTTGGAACCACCAAGACTCTTCCTAGAGCTGACCGCCCGGCCAAACTTGGCAATCGGGGGAGAAGGGCCTTGGTCAGGGAGGTGACCAAGAACCCGATGGTCACTCTGACAGAGCTCCAGTGTTCCTCTGTGGAGATGGGAGAACCTTCCAGAAGGACAGCCATCCCTGCAGCACTTCATCAATCAGGCCTTTATGGTAGAGTAGCCAGAGGGTCCTCAGTAAAAGGCACACGTCAGCCTGCTTTGAGTTTGCCAAAAGGCACCTAAAGGACTCAGACCATGAGAAACCGTTTCTTTGGTCTGATGTGACCAAGATTACACTCTTTGGCCTGAATACCAAGTCTCACGTCTGGAGGAAACTTGGCACCATCCCTACGGTGAAGCATGGGGATGTTTTTCAGCGGCAGGGACTGGAGGACTAGTCTGGTTCGAGGCAAAGATGAACGGCTCAAAGTACAGTGAGATCCTTGAGAACCTGCTCCAGAGAACCCAGGACCTCAGACTGGAGCAAAGGTTCACCTTCCAACAGGACAATGACCCTAAGCACACAGCCAAGACACAGCAGGAGTGGCTTCAGGACAAGTCTCGGAATGTCCTTGAGTGGCCCAGCCAGAGTCCGGACTTGAACCAGATCAAACATCTCTTGATAGACCTGAAAATAGCTGTGTAGCGACACTACCCATCCAACCTGACAGAGCTTGAGAGGATCTGCAGAGAAGAATGGGAGAAACTCCTCAAATACAGGTGTGCCAATCTTGTGGCAGCATACCCAACAAGACTTGATATTATAATAATAATAATATAGTTATTTTTCAAAATAATATCTTTATTTTATTATGTTTGCAAAAAAAAACAGCCTGTTTTTACTTTGTCATGATGGGGTATTGTGTGTAGATTGCTAAGGGAATAAAAATATTATTTTAGAATAAGGCTTTTGCATGGCAAAATGTGTAAAAAGTCAAGGGGATGCACTGTATCTTGGGATTGGACAGATAGAGGTTAGAGTAAGGGCCTAATAAGACAGAGGACGATGTCTCTAGCAGATACTCTGCCCCATGAGGAGAACAGCCTTCTGAAGGAGCAGTGCTTCATGGACTCTAACTCCATGATGCTGCGCAGCACCTCTGACTACCACACCCACTCCCAGGCCAGCAGCCCCTATTACCCATGCCATGGCCCCGAACGCGCCCACAGCACGCCACTGCACCGCCTTGCCTCCAACCCTGCGGACCTCCCCTGTACACACACCAACAGAGGAGTGGAAGGTAGGCCCTGTCAGAGCCTCTGTCCTCATGGTGTGTTGCTGTATCCAATAACCTGCTATGCTCTCTATGTCAGTCTGGTTGCTGCCATGGGGATAACTTTTGTTTGAAGACACACATCCCTGGAATATTTGATCATTGCAATCTCTTTGAAGTAACGTAGTGCCAACAGTAGATCGTACCATCTTAATGTTCTCTTTGAAGTAACGTAGTGCCAACAGTAGATCGTACCATCTTAATGTTCTCTTTGAAGTAACGTAGTGCCAACAGTAGATCGTACCATCTTAATGTTCTCTTTGAAGTAACGTAGTGCCAACAGTAGATCGTACCATCTTAATGTTCAAACTCCGAGCCCTGGATTTAAACAAGTCCGACATGAAATGGCTCAGAAACTATCTTATGGGCCGGGTCACTGTCTAAACCCAAAACTAATATCTGCGGATTACTATGAGCTGTAGACTAGTTCACCGTGTCTTACTGCTCTGTTCTCCAGCCGCCAGCTCCACCACGGGCCCCGAGCCCACGGGCCCTGACAGACAGACCCCCAGGGGGGCGGGGTTGGGCAGGAACCCCTCTACTTGGTCCATCGATGAGGTCATGCAGTTTGTGAGCGACGCCGACCCCTCGGCCCTGGCCCCGCACGCTGAGCTGTTCAGGAAACACGTGAGTGACTACTGACCATAGAGTTAGAGGGAAAACTACCATTCTTACTGTTATTACTGGCCATAGAGTTATAACCACTAGAGGGCAAACTACTGTTATTACTGGCCATAGAGTTATAACCACTAGAGTAGAGGGCAAACTACTGTTATTACTGGCCATAGAGTTATAACCACTAGAGTAGAGGGCAAACTACTGTTATTACTGGCCATAGAGTTATAACCACTAGAGTAGAGGGCAAACTACTGTTATTACTGGCCATAGAGTTATAACCACTAGAGTAGAGGGCAAACTACTGTTATTACTGGCCACTAGAGTTGGCCATAGAGTTATAACCACTAGAGTAGAGGGCAAACTACTGTTATTACTGGCCAGAGTTATAACCACTAGAGTAGAGGGCAAACTACTGTTATTACTGGCCATAGAGTTATAACCACTAGAGTAGAGGGCAAACTACTGTTATTACTGGCCATAGAGTTATAACCACTAGAGTAGAGGGTAACTACTGTTATTACTGGCCATAGAGTTATAACCACTAGTAAACGATTATTACTGACCATAGTTATAACCACTAGAGTAGAGGGCAAACTACTGTTATTACTGGCCATAGTTATAACCACTAGAGTAGAGGGCAAACTACTGTTATTACTGGCCATAGAGTTATAACCAATAGAGGGCAAACTACTGTTATTACTGGCCATAGAGTTATAACCAATAGAGGGCAAACTACTGTTATTACTGGCCATAGAGTTATAACCACTAGAGTAGAGGGCAAACTACTGTTATTACTGGCCATAGAGTTATAACCACTAGAGTAGAGGGCAAACTACTGTTATTACTGGCCATAGAGTTATAACCACTAGAGTAGAGGGCAAACTACTGTTATTACTGGCCATAGAGTTATAACCACTAGAGTAGAGGGCAAACTACTGTTATTACTGGCCATAGAGTTATAACCACTAGAGTAGAGGGCAAACTACTGTTATTACTGGCCATGGAGTTATAATCACTAGAGTAGAGGGCAAACTACTGTTATTACTGGCCATAGAGTTATAACCACTAGAGTAGAGGGAAAACTACTGTTATGATGGTTATATGCCAGTGTGCATGGTTTCTTCTGAATGATGCTAATTCTGGCTTATTTCTCTCTCTGCCTGTCTTTCTGCCTGCGTGTCTGTCCATCCTCAGGAGATTGACGGCAAGGCCCTGATGCTGCTGAGGAGTGACATGGTGATGAAGTACATGGGTCTGAAGCTGGGGCCCGCCTTGAAGCTGTGTCACCACATAGAGCGGCTAAAACAGGGCAAATTGTAGAGCTGAAACGCAGAATGGAACAGGGCAAACTGTAAAGGTGAAACACATATACTGAAACAGGACAAACTGTAGGGCTGAAACTGTAGAATTGTAACAGACTGAAACAGGGCAAATGGACTGAAACACAGAAAAGAACGGGGCAAACTGTAGAGCTGAAACAGGGCAAACTGTAGAGCTGAAACAGGGCAAACTATAGAGCTGAAACAGGGCAAACTATAGAGCTGAAACAGGGCAAGCTGTAGAGCTGAAACGGGGCAAGCTGTAGAGCTGAAACGTGGCAAGCTGTAGAGCTGAAACGTGGCAAGCTGTAGAGCTGAAACGTGGCAAGCTGTAGAGCTGAAACGTGGCAAGCTGTAGAGCTGAAACGGGGCAAGCTGTAGAGCTGAAACGGGGCAAGCTGTAGAGCTGAAACGGGGCAAGCTGTAGAGCTGAAACGGGGCAAGCTGTAGAGCTGAAACGGGGCAAGCTGTAGAGCTGAAACGGGGCAAGCTGTAGAGCTGAAACAGAAACTCATCCTACCACAGAATGTCCCACAGCATCTCTTACAGGTGACCCAATACTCAGCCTCTAACAGTCTCTTCAGGGGCACACAGCCCCCTCTAGCCCCCAGCCTGCACTAAGCCCTCTTTATCTCTGAGCTCTCTCACTCCGGTTAGGTTATCTGTGGTAACATGCCTCTAACATACAGACAGTGTGGAAACACATGGTGTGGATCAGTGAAAACATGCGTCGTGCATCGCTGGCACCACATTACCTCATCCCCTCCCCAGCCAATCAGAGCTGGGCAAGCCAAACACAGAAGGCTGTGATTGGTTGGATCCCAAAGCAACAGACTCTCTCCATAGTGTTTACATTGAATAGCACAGACTGACTAACCTACACTAGGACATGCTAAGACTTTTTACTGAGTAATGTTTCATCCTGCTTCTGGAGCCCAAAGATGTACAATGTTTTCTTCTATGACGTTCTGTTTTTATTATCATAAATATCCTGTTAATAAGGAGGATGTGTATATAAATTTAACAGTGACGATATTAGATGCTAAACCTGTTTACAGCTGCAGAATGTCTATTTCAATTCCTGTTAGTTCAATAATGTGTCCATGAGGCTGGATGATCTGCAGTTTAAGGCCTCTGGCCTGTTGCCATGACGGTCACTAGCCTCTCATGGTAAAGGGTGAAATGTGTTACTAGTGTTAGCAGGTGACTTTCCCCAATGTAAGATGGCCATTGTCTTAAACAGCTAAACGTGTCAGACGGACAGGCACACAGACAGTCAACCTCCAACCAGTGGAGATAATCAGGCAGTGCTTTTGAAACTCAAAATCCCTGTGAGTGTGGTGTTTGATGTGGGGATTAATGAAGGTCATGCTGTTAAAGAGATCGCCCCTTCTGGTGGTGTCAAGCACGGAGGCGTTGTCCAGAGATCGCCCCTTCTGGTGGTGTCAAGCACGGAGGCGTTGTCCAGTTTTCATCAATACAGAACTGTCGAGAAAGAGTATTTTAATTTATTTCCAGAAGTTATTTCAGATGACTGCTCAGTTATTCTAGTAGTTATTTCAGATGACTGCTCAGTGATTCTAGAAGTTATTTCAGATGACTGCTCAGTGATTCTAGAAGTTATTTCAGATGACTGCTCAGTGATTCTAGAAGTTATTTCAGATGACTGCTCAGTGATTCTAGAAGTTATTTCAGATGACTGCTCAGTGATTCTAGAAGTTATTTCAGATGACTGCTCAGTTATTCTAGTAGTTATTTCAGATGACTGCTCAGTGATTCTAGAAGTTATTTCAGATGACTGCTCAGTGATTCTAGAAGTTATTTCAGATGACTGCTCAGTGATTCTAGAAGTTATTTCAGATGACTGCTCAGTTATTCTAGTAGTTATTTCAGATGACTGCTCAGTTATTCTAGAAGTTATTTCAGATGACTGCTCAGTGATTCTAGTAGTTATTTCAGATGACTGCTCAGTGATTCTAGAAGTTATTTCAGATGACTGCTCAGTGATTCTAGAAGTTATTTCAGATGACTGCTCAGTGATTCTAGAAGTTATTTCAGATGACTGCTCAGTTATTCTAGTAGTTATTTCAGATGACTGCTCAGTTATTCTAGTAGTTATTTCAGATGACTGCTCAGTGATTCTAGAAGTTATTTCAGATGACTGCTCAGTGATTCTAGAAGTTATTTCAGATGACTGCTCAGTGATTCTAGAAGTTATTTCAGATGACTGCTCAGTGATTCTAGAAGTTATTTCAGATGACTGCTCAGTGATTCTAGAAGTTATTTCAGATGACTGCTCAGTGATTCTAGAAGTTATTTCAGATGACTGCTCAGTTATTCTAGTAGTTATTTCAGATGACTGCTCAGTTATTCTAGTAGTTATTTCAGATGACTGCTCAGTTATTCTAGTAGTTATTTCAGATGACTGCTCAGTGATTCTGGAAGTTATTTCAGATGACTGCTCAGTGATTCTAGAAGTTATTTCAGATGACTGCTCAGTGATTCTAGAAGTTATTTCAGATGACTGCTCAGTGATTCTAGAAGTTATTTCAGATGACAGCTTGTTCTAGTTTCAAGAGTAAAGGGGACATATTAAAGGGCTTTCTATCTAGGTTTCAGTTTGATATTAAAGGTGCTGTACACAGGATTTTTAAATTTAAATTTTGTGTTGTAATTTCAGAAAATGTCCATAATATATCTACAGAAATAGTGGAATGATGGTGTGTTTCACAGTATTGCTTGCCAGTGTTGTGATTGACTGATATTTGCCTCAAAATGTAATAGTTTTGACTTTAACTGTGTTATCAAGTGGGAATCGCTCTGCAATTTAAATTGTACAATGATTTCCCTACACTATTCAGTGCTTGTTTTTTCACATAAACTGAAATTGAGCGAACAGTGTAGCAACCAGGGAATAACACATTTAAAAATCCACTAAATAACACAGTCTGAATTTACAATGCAAAAATTCTACTAAAAAATCCTGTGTAGCGTCTTTTAATATTAGTCCGAGTCGGAGATATCCTCACCTGCTATTGGTCCCTGCAGGAAGTCATGTTGTCAGTTGGACCATTTGTTAAAACAGATTTATGAGTTTAACCATAAATATCAGACACAAGAATGTACATTTTTGTAGAAAATAAATATTTTAATGAAATTTATATATAAGTAGAAATGTAAAGATTATGGGTGAGGGAGGGACAATATATTTCATACTGCCTTTTTAATGCTTTATATATCTTTTAGTTGAAACGCCCTCAACATAATACAGCAGAACCTGCCTTTACTTTGAGATCTCTCAGGGCGTCTTAGTTAATACACTTTTGTAGCATTCTGTTCTGGGTATTGTAAACCATTCTTCTGTTGCTGGTGAGTTGAAGTTAAGGACTCATTGTGCCATAAAGCAACACAAGGACATAGTGATCTTGTCAAATTCTTTTAAAGCAGCTCAAATTACTTGAAAAAGATGCTGTAAGTCATGCTTGTTTATAAAGTCACACCTGAAATAAAAGTGTATTTTCTGTTTTATAGATATCCCAAATGGAAAGCAGCTTGTGTCCTCTTGTTATTGTGTATGGTCCGGAGCCATGGTCTCCAACAGGTAGATCGTGAGCTACAAGTAGCTACCAGCCCACCTATGACCTCGCCATGCAATTCTGAAAGAACATGCACTTTTTAAATATAATCCTTCACAAACTGTCATAAACAAAAATCTCCCAGCTACTAACCAATCAAAGCCACATTGATATTATCCCAGCCCTTGTAAGCCACTATCGGCTTCAAAAGCCAAACCTAGCACAATAGCAATCTGCCAAATCATGTCCAGCAAAATGGCCTTTGTCTGTTTGGTGAGCGCATTTGTGGATCACTCAATATGTAGCCCATTAGAGATGCTAGTAATAGTAATGGCCTTGTGGGTAGACTTTGCCCAAAAATGTTCTTAATTAAATGTTAACTGTGAAGTAGGCTTATCTGACAAAGATATCATGATTATTTGGATCAATTGGAGGGTCATTGTTTTGCAAACTCTGCCATAACATATGAAGCAGCAGAAGCCTGACAAACATGTCTAGACAAACACATTTCTCTGTAAATGTCGCAATTAAAGGGGAATTACACAAACATTTGATTTTTTTCCCCCAGATATCAAAATGTGTCTTTTGATGTGATTTTAAGCATTGACATGTTCTCAAAACATCAATGTTTGTTGTTCCTCGAATAACTAATATTGAAATAAACTGTGAAACAGAAACAACAACCAGGAAAAATAAAGTCTGGAAAATACAAAAATATAATTTTATGGGACTTGTAATGACAAATAGTATCCACCTGCCAAAGAGTGTCCACCTGCGTCACAATTGGATTCGATGAGTTCTAGCTTCGGTTGCTAGGGCTATTTTACGACAATTTGCAAAATTCTGACTGGCCTACGTAATGAACCAAAGCGTCCCTTGTTATACTGGTTGCTTAGCTCTATTTCACTTCAGAAGCGCTCGCTCAGTATGCACTAAATGATTACCTCAGAATTGCTCTTCAAGATGGTGTTTTTGACTGACTACCTGCTGCTTCAGAGGACTGGAAAGGGAACACTTTCTTTACCATATATTTGTCTTTATATAAGAAAATATTGTTCAATAGGAATAAATAATTTCAGCTGTTTTTAGATTTGACGTTGCTAGCTACTGTACTTATTTAGCTAGCTAATGTACTCAGCCTGCTAGCTAACTGTTATTGTAGCTTTCTGTTTGTATGTAGCTTGCACTTCAATGGCATCCCTCTGAGATTTTCTTATCTTTGTCAGGAAAGCAAAGGCCAGCTTTTTCAAGCAGAAATTTGCATCCTGTAGCACCAACTCCAAAAAGTTCTGGGACACTAAAGTTCATAGAGAACAAGAGCACCTCCTCCCAGCTGCCTACTGCACTGAGGCTAGGTAACACGGTCACCACCGATAAATCCATGATAATCGAAAACTTCAACTAGCATTTCTCAACGGCTGGCCATGCCTTCCTGCTGGCTACTCCAACATCGGCCAACAGCTCCACCCCCCCCCCCCGCAGCTACTCGCCCAAGCCTCTCCAGGTTCTCCTTTACCCAAATCCAGATGCAGATGTTCTGAAAGAGCTGCAAAACCTAGACCCGTACAAATCAGCTGGGCTTGACAATCTGGACCCTCTATTTCTGAAACTATCCACCGCCATTGTCGCAACCCCTATTACCAGCCTGTTCAACCTATCTTTCATATCGTCAGGGATCCCTGAGGATTGGAAAGCTGCCGCAGTCATCCCCCTCTTCAAAGGGGGAGACACCCTGGACCCAAACTGTTACAGACCTATATCTATCCTGCCCTGCCTATCTAAGGTCTTCGAAAGCCAAGTCAACAAACAGGTCACTGACCATCTCGAATCCCACCGTACCTTCTGTATACTTCCTTCCTTGGACACTGTGCTATCTAACCTCCAAACGAGTGTCAATGCCATACAACACTCCTTCCGTGGCCTCCAACTGCTCTTAATCGCTAGTAAAACCAAATGCATGCTTTTCAACCGTTCGCTGCCTGCACCTGCCCGCCCATCCAGCATCACTACTCTGGACGGTTCTGACTTAGAATATGTGGACATCTATAAGTACCTAGGTGGCTGGCTAGACTGTAAACTCTCCTTCCAGACTCATATCAAACATCTCCAATCGAAAATCAAATCTAGAGTGCTTTCTATTCCGCAACAAAGCCTCCTTCACTCTCGCTGCCAAACTTACCCTAGTAAAACTGACTATCCTACCGATCCTCGACTTCGGCGATGTCATCTACAAAATAGCTTCCAATACTCTACTCAGCAAACTGGATGCAGTTTATCACAGTGCCATCCGTTTTGTTACTATACCACCCACCACTGCGACCTGTATGCTCTAGTCGGCTGGCTCTTGCCACATATTCGTCGCCATACCCACTGGCTCCAGGTCATCTACAGGTCCATGCTAGGTAAAGCTCTGCCTTATCTCAGTTCACTGGTCACGATGGCAACACCCACCCGTAGCACGCGCTCCAGCAGGTGTATCTCACTGATCATCCATAAAGCCAACACCTAATTTGGCCGCCTTTCCTTCCAGTTCTCTGCTGCCTGTGACTGGAACGAATTGCAAAAATCGCTGAAGTTGGAGACTTTTATCTCCCTCACCAACTTCAAACATCTGCTATCTGAGCAGCTAACCGATCGCTGCAGCTGTACATAGTCTATTGGTAAATAGCCCACCCATTTTCACCTACCTCATCCCCATACTGTTTATATTTATTTACTTTTCTGCTCTTTTGCACACCAATATCTCTACCTGTACATGACCATCTGATCATTTATCACTCCAGTGTTAATCTGCAAAATTGTAATTATTCGCCTACCTCCTCATGCCTTTTGCACACAATGTATATAGACTTTTTTTTCCCTACTGTGTTATTGACTTGGTAATTGTTTACTCCGTGTGTAACTCTGTGTTGTCTGTTCACACTGCTATGCTTTATCTTGGCCAGGTCGCAGTTGCAAATGAGAACTTGTTCTCAACTAGCCTACCTGGTTAAATAAAGGTGAAATAAATCAAATTAAAATTAAATCTTGGCAAAGATGAAATGCTCATGAACGGATGTAACAAATTTGTGCACATTTGAGAGAAATAAGCTTTTTATGCATATGGAACATATCTGGGATATTTTATTTCAGCTCATGAAAAATGGGACCACCACTACATGCTGCGTTTAATTTTTTTGTAAAGCATAGTAGTATATATATATTAATTTTTTTACACGTAAGACCCAAACGGGGTTCCATAGCATTGAAACGTTGTAAACGTATACTGAACCGCAGGAGGGCGCTGTTCTACCACTACACATCTAGTCTCCCCTATTGGCTCCTGTTCGTGTGTTGCTATGGTAACGGTCAATAGTAGTTTGTATGGCGAGCTGGAAAGATGGTAGTTAGCTTGCTAACAGAGACGAACTATAATGTCAAGGCTGTGTAGCCTGTTAGCAGGCTATTACCAGTGTCATAAACGGTAGCTAGCTAGGTATTTTAAGTTCAAAGATGTGTCCTACTCCGTTTGGCTGATAGTTAACGTTAGCTGCCACTGTTGGCAGTGAAGTAGCTCAACGAACAGTATAACGTTATATATGTTGCTAATGTATTTCTGATGTAATTTCAGTGTCTAAAGATGACAACCAGACTTCTTGCCTCATTTAATGTCTTGGACAACCACTCCAAGAAAGTCCTGGATGGGCATGCAAGGGCAAGTAGTTGACTAGCTTAGCCCTAACCTTTATTTAGTCAGCTTTCAAGCTAACGTTCTTGTTACTATTTACTTATTATGTTGGATTTATTCACTGGCATTACAGGAGGTTGGTTTGTTGTTCCATCAATGAAGGTTTTAGCTATTTCAACTCATCTAACACACTAGTTAAATTGATCTTAATCTTATATTAAATATATTTATATTATTGACTATGGTTAGTAATATATTCTCAGAAGGAACACAGTACATGCTCCACAACCTGTTTAATGTATATCAACCCCAAATAGTACATAGCTAAACTTTACATTTCCCCCCTTAATGCACCTGGAATTGTTGTGAACCTGTTAAATTCTCCAGAAAAGTCGTCTGCTGAGCCATGCCCCCCGATGCTGCTGTGCCTCCTGCAGGAAGCCAGACCTGGTCCTGCCTCTGACTGTCAACTGTGACTGGGACTTTGAGTTCCCCAACGCTCGCAGGACCCCCATCTCCAAACACAAGACCACCACTGACATCAACGTGGAGCAAGAGTTTCTGCACAACAAATTACGGTAGAATTAGTCCGAATAAACCATTGACTTTGGGTAAGAGGAACAAACTACGGCATCATTAGAACTAAATTATTGGGTTAGAGTAGGAGGGTTAGAGTAGGAGGTGTCTTAGTCCTAATAAACTATTGGGTTAGAGTAGGAGGGTTAGAGTAGGAGGTGTCTATAGGTTTAGAGTAGTAGGAGGTGTCTTAGTCCTAATAAACTATTGGGTTGGTGTAGGAGGTGTCTTAGTCCTAATAAACTATTGGGTTGGTGTAGGAGGTGTCTTAGTCCTAATAAACTATTGGGTTGGTGTAGGAGGTGTCTTGGTCCTAATAAACTATTGGGTTAGGAGGTGTCTTAGTCCTAATAAACTATTGGGTTAGGAGGTGTCTTAGTCCTAATAAACTATTGGGTTAGGAGGTGTCTTAGTCCTAATAAACTATTGGGTTAGGAGGTGTCTTAGTCATAATAAACTATTGGTTTAGGAGGTGTCTTGGTCCTAATAAACTATTGGGTTAGGAGGTGTCTTAGTCATAATAAACTATTGGGTTGGTGTAGGAGGTGTCTTAGTCATAATAAACTATTGGGTTGGTGTAGGAGGTGTCTTAGTCATAATAAACTATTGGGTTGGTGTAGGAGGTGTCTTAGTCCTAATAAACTATTGGGTTAGGAGGTGTCTTAGTCCTAAAACTATTGGGTTAGGAGGTGTCTTAGTCCTAAAACTACTGGGTTGGTGTCGGAGGTGTCTTAGTCCTAAAACTATTGGGTTGGTGTAGGAGGTGTCTTAGTCCTAAAACTATTGGGTTGGTGTAGGAGGTGTCTTAGTCCTAAAACTATTGGGTTTGTACGGTAGCGAGGCTGAAAACAGTAGCGAGGCTGTATATAGTAGACTATATACAGTAGCGAGGCTGTATACAGTAGAGGCTATATATAGTAGCGAGACTGTACACAGTAGAGGCTATATACAGTAGCGAGGCTGTATACAGTAGAGGCTATATACAGTAGAGGCTATATACAGTAGCGAGACTGTATACAGTAGAGGCTATATACAGTTGCGAGGCTATATACAGTAGCGAGGCTGTATACAGTAGAGGCTATATACAGTAGCGAGGCTGTATACAGTAGAGGCTATATACAGTAGCGAGGCTGTATACAGTAGAGGCTATATACAGTAGCGAGGCTGTATATAGTAGACTATATACAGTAGCGAAGCTGTATACAGTAGAGGCTATATACAGTAGCGAGGCTATATACAGTAGCGAGGCTATATACAGTAGCGAGGCTGTATACAGTAGCGAGGTTGTATACAGTAGAGGCTGTATACAGTAGAGGCTGTATACAGTAGAGGCTGTATACAGTAGAGGCTGTATACATGTTACGAATCCCTTTTGGCCCGACAGTCTAGGGGGGATGGTAGTGAGACCCGTAACATAACTCATGCAAATTATAATAGTGAAAAAGTAAAAGTGAGAACGAAATAACCAGGACAACTAAATTACCGTCAAACACATGGTTTATTAGAAAACACACGGTAATGGGGGGGGGCAGGAAAAGGGGCTGAGCTGGACCCAAGGAAAGAAATAATAAGTATTCAAAAACACCCCTAAGCTAGACTAGCCTACTTTAACAACAGCTAACTAACCAAAAATACAGTGGGTGGTCCGCCCAGTTCTAACTAGTGTATTTAACAAAGTCTACCTACGGGTAGTGTATGCCCATGGGCGACTTGTCTTGGTTTCCCCTTTTCCCACCAGCAAACAAACAAACACCATAACCAAAACAATACTCACAGGTGATGAAAAAGTGCTATGGAGGTGCTCAAACAAAAGAGAGGTTAATACACAACGAGAGAGTGAAACACAGAGACCTACAGACATGGCAAACACACACACACACAGGATACACACACAGGATACTGGTATCCGTAACAATACAGTAGAGGCTATATACAGTAGCGAGGCTATATACAGTAGCGGGGCTGTATACAGTAGAGGCTATATACAGTAGCGGGGCTGTATACAGTAGAGGCTATATACAGTAGCGAGGCTGTATACAGTAGAGCCTATATACAGTAGAGGCTGTATACAGTAGAGGCTGTATACAGTAGAGGCTGTATACAGTAGAGCCTATATACAGTAGAGGCTGCATACAGTAGTTCTATACAGTAGAGCCTATATACAGTAGAGGCTGTATACAGTAGAGCCTATATACAGTAGAGGCTGCATACAGTAGAGCCTATATACAGTAGAGGCTGCATACAGTAGAGGCTGTATACAGTAGTTCTATACAGTAGAGCCTATATACAGTAGAGGCTGTATACAGTAGTTCTATACAGTAGAGCCTGTATACAGTAGAGGCTGTATACAGTAGAGGCTGTATACAGTAGTTCTATACAGTAGAGGCTGTATACAGTAGAGGCTGTATACAGTAGCGGGGTTGTATACAGTGGAGAGGCTGTATACAGTGGAGAAGCTGTAGACAATTTTTATTTTATTATATTTTATTTCACCTTTATTTAACCAGGTAGGCAAGTTGAGAACAAGTTCTCATTTACAATTGCGACCTGGCCAAGATAGAGCAAAGCAGTTGGACACATACAACACGGAGTTACACATGGAATAAAACAAACATACAGTCAATAATACAGTAGAAACAAGTCTATATACGATGTGAGCAAATGAGGTCAGATAAGGGAGGTAAAGGCAAAAGAAAGGCCATACAATATAGCATGTAAAAGATGTGCCTGGCTCACGGCTAACTGGTGCTAGCTTCGTGGCAGTGGCGTTAGCCACTATATCCAATCGGTAGCAGCGGTGATCCGGTGCCAAGGTCCAGAGTTTACAGCAAGGATCCGGTGGAGTATTGGGCTCTAGCCGTGTATGAGTGGGGTTCGGGTGAACAGCTGAGTAGGCCGGGAGGTGGGCCTCAGGGATAGCTTCGGTACTGGGTGCCACGGTGAGTGAAGGCTAGCTGTGAGCTAGCTGTGAAGATCAGAAGTAGTGATCCAGGGATTACGGCAGGAATCCGGCGTTGTTGTGGAGAGACAGTCCGATATTGGTAGACTAGCGAGTATTATCCAGGCTAAGAACAGGGCTGGTGTCTGTGCAGAAGGTAAAAGCCGCGGCTAACAATGACTAAATAGCTTGTAGCTAATTAGCTGGTTAGCTTCTGGAGATATTGAATGTGTTCTAAAATTGAAAATAATGGCGATTCCGTATCACATTGGGTGAGGCAGGTTACCGGAAGGTATAATCAAATAACAAATCGAAAAGAAATTGAAAAATATATATATATATGAGGTAGTATGTTCATGAATGTTTTGTTCGTGACTATGTATATATGATAAACGGAGTAGCAGCAGCGTAAAAGAGGGGTTGGGTAGCCATTTGATTACCTGTTCAGGAGGTAATCAACCCCACACATGAATGGTCTCAGGATGCTTTACTGTTGGCATGACACAGGACTGATGGTAGCGCTCACCTTGTCTTCCACGTACAAGCTTTTTTCCGGATGCCCCAAACAATCGTAAGGGGGATTCATCAGAGAAAATGACTTCACCCCAGTCCTCAGCAGTCCAATCCCTGTACCTTTTGCAGAATATCAGTCTGTCCCTGATGTTTTTCCTGGAGAGAAGTGGCTTCTTTGCTGTCCTTCTTGACACCAGGCCATCCTCCAAAAGTCTTCTCCTCACTGTGCGTGCAGATGCACTCACACCTGCCTGCTGCCATTCCTGAGCAAGCTTTGTACTGGTGGTGCCCCGATCCCACAGCTGAATCAACTTTAGGAGACGGTCCTGGCGCTTCCTGGACTTTCTTGGGTGCCCTGAAGCCTTCTTCACAACAATTGAACCGCTGTCCTTGAAGTTCTTGATGATCCGATAAATGGTTGATTTAGGTGCAATCTTACTGGCAGCAATATCCTTGCCTGTGAAGCACTTTTTGTGCAAAGCAATGATGACTCTTCCTCCCGGGGAAGGACTGCCCGTTCCATGATCTCGCCATCACGGTTGACAACTCCATTGTGTCCTCCTCCCAGAGCGCTAAGAACCTTGGCGTGATCCTGGACAACACCCTGTCGTTCTCAACTAACATCAAGACGGTGGCCCGTTCTTGTAGGTTCATGCTCTACAACATCCGCAGAGTACGACCCTGCCTCACACAGGAAGCAGCGCAGGTCCTAATCCAGGCACTTATCATCTCCCGTCTGGATTAATGCAACTCGCTGTTGGCTGGGCTCCCTGCCTGTGCCATTAAACCCCTACAACTCATCCAGAACGCCGCAGCCCGTCTGGTGTTCAACCTTCCCAAGTTCTCTCACGTCACCCCGCTCCTCCGCTCTCTCCACTGGCTTCCAGTTGAAGCTCGCATCCGCTACAAGACCATGGTGCTTGCCTACGGAGCTGTGAGGGGAACGGCACCTCAGTACCTCCAGGCTCTGATCAGGCCCTACACCCAAACAAGGGCACTGCGTTCATCCACCTCTGGCCTGCTCGCCTCCCTACCACTGAGGAAGTACAGTTCCTGCGCAGCCCAGTCAAAACTGTTCGCTGCTCTGGCCCCCAATGGTGGAACAAACTCCCTCACGACGCCAGGACAGCGGAGTCAATCACCACCTTCCGGAGACACCTGAAACCCCACCTCTTTCAGGAATACCTAGGATAGGATAAAGTAATCCTTCTCACCCCCCTTAAAAGATTTAGATGCACTATTGTAAAGTGGCTGTTCCACTGGATGTCTTAAGGTGAACGCACCAATTTGTAAGTCGCTCTGGATAAGAGCGTCTGCTAAATGACTTAAATGTCAAATGTAAAAATGACGGCATGTGTTTCCTTGCAGGTAACCATGGTTGACAGAGGAAGAACAATGATTCCAAGCATCACCCTCTTTTTGAAGCTTCCAGTCTGTTATTCGAACTCAATCAGCATGACAGAGCCTTGTCCTCGTCAACAGCCTTGTCCTCGTCAACAGCCTTGTCCTCGTCAACACTCACACCTGTGTTAACGAGAGAATCACTGACATGTCAGCTGGTCCTTTTGTGGCAGGGCTGAAATGCAGTGGAAGTGTTTTTGGGGGATTCAGTTAATTTGCATGGCAAAGAGGGACTTTGCAATTAATTGCAATTCATCTGATCACTCTTCATAACATTCTGGAGTATATGAAAATGACCATCATACTATCTGAAGCAGCAGACTTTGTGAAAATCAATATTTGTGTCCTTCTCAACTTTTGGCCACGACTGTACAAAATAAGTTACAAATAACACAAAAACCCACAATAGCACAATTGGTTGGGCGCCCGTAAAACTGCTGCCATTTCTTCAGCAGCCATTTTAGATGTTGGCTTAGGGTAGGAGTTTTCTTAGTACTAATACACTATTGGGTTGGGGTAGGAAGTGTCTTAGTACTAGTATAGTGTCTCATGTCTAGGGCCCTAACCCTTGGCAGATGCTTAATTTGTAGAACCTAACCCGGTTCCTGTACAAATGTTTTACGTCCAGGGTATCAAAGCCAGCAACAGCAGCCTCGTCCACCACAGAAGACTTGAGCTGCAAACTGAAGGAGGCCGTCGGCAGCAGAGTGAGCGTCTGCACCTTCTCCAGCCCTGAATACCTTCCCTGGAGGATTGGACACAGGACAGGTGGGTTAAAGGGGGTACTATCCTCTACCTCTAACTACTCACCATGTAATACTGTCCTCTACCTCTAACCCTCCTCATCCTCACCATGTAATACTGTCCTCCTCTAACCCTCCTCATCCTCACCATGTAATACTGTCCTCCTCTAACCCTCCTCATCCTCACCATGTAATACTGTCCTCTACCTCTAACCCTCCTCATCCTCACCATGTAATACTGTCCTCCTCTAACCCTCCTCATCCTCACCATATAATACTGTCCTCTACCTCTAACCCTCCTCATCCTCACCATATAATACTGTCCTCTACCTCTAACCCTCCTCATCCTCACCATGTAATACTGTCCTCTACCTCTAACCCTCCTCATCCTCACCATGTAATACTGTCCTCCTCTAACCCTCCTCATCCTCACCATATAATACTGTCCTCTACCTCTAACCCTCCTCATCCTCACCATATAATACTGTCCTCTACCTCTAACCCTCCTCATCCTCACCATGTAATACTGTCCTCCTCTAACCCTCCTCATCCTCACCATGTAATACTGTCCTCTACCTCTAACCCTCCTCATCCTCACCATGTAATACTGTCCTCTACCTCTAACCCTCCTCATCCTCACCATATAATACTGTCCTCTACCTCTAACCCTCCTCATCCTCACCATATAATACTATCCTCCTCTAACCCTCCTCATCCTCACCATATAATACTGTCCTCTACCTCTAACCCTCCTCATCCTCACCATGTAATGCTGTCCTCTACCTCTAACCCTCCTCATCCACACCATATAATACTGTCCTCTACCTCTAACCCTCCTCATCCTCACCATATAATACTGTCCTCTACCTCTAACCCTCCTCATCCTCACCATGTAATACTGTCCTCTACCTCTAACCCTCCTCATCCTCACCATATAATACTGTCCTCTACCTCTAACCCTCCTCATCCTCACCATATAATACTGTCCTCTACCTCTAACCCTCCTCATCCTCACCATATAATACTGTCCTCCTCTAACCCTCCTCATCCTCACCATGTAATACTGTCCTCCTCTAACCCTCCTCATCCTCACCATATAATACTGTCCTCTACCTCTAACCCTCCTCATCCTCACCATATAATACTGTCCTCTACCTCTAACCCTCCTCATCCTCACCATGTAATACTGTCCTCCTCTAACCCTCCTCATCCTCACCATGTAATACTGTCCTCTACCTCTAACCCTCCTCATCCTCACCATGTAATACTGTCCTCTACCTCTAACCCTCCTCATCCTCACCATGTAATACTGTCCTCTACCTCTAACCCTCCTCATCCTCACCATATAATACTGTCCTCCTCTAACCCTCCTCATCCTCACCATGTAATACTGTCCTCTACCTCTAACCCTCCTCATCCTCACCATATAATACTGTCCTCCTCTAACCCTCCTCATCCTCACCATATAATACTGTCCTCTACCTCTAACCCTCCTCATCCTCACCATATAATACTGTCCTCTACCTCTAACCCTCCTCATCCTCACCATGTAATACTGTCCTCCTCTAACCCTCCTCATCCTCACCATGTAATACTGTCCTCTACCTCTAACCCTCCTCATCCTCACCATGTAATACTGTCCTCTACCTCTAACCCTCCTCATCCTCACCATATAATACTGTCCTCCTCTAACCCTCCTCATCCTCACCATGTAATACTGTCCTCTACCTCTAACCCTCCTCATCCTCACCATATAATACTGTCCTCCTCTAACCCTCCTCATCCTCACCATGTAATACTGTCCTCTACCTCTAACCCTCCTCATCCTCACCATGTAATACTGTCCTCTACCTCTAACCCTCCTCATCCTCACCATATAATACTGTCCTCTACCTCAAACCCTCCTCAACCTCACCATGTAATACTGTCCTCTACCTCTAACCCTCCTCATCCTCACCATATAATACTGTCCTCTACCTCTAACCCTCCTCAACCTCACCATATAATACTGTCCTCTACCTCTAACCCTCCTCATCCTCACCATATAATACTGTCCTCTAACCCTCCTCATCCTCACCATGTAATACTGTCCTCTACCTCTAACCCTCCTCAACCTCACCATGTAATACTGTCCTCTACCTCTAACCCTCCTCATCCTCACCATATTATTTTTATTTTTTATTTTTTTATTTCACCTTTATTTAACCAGGTAGGCTAGTTGAGAACAAGTTCTCATTTGCAACTGCGACCTGGCCAAGATAAAGCATAGCAGTGTGAACAGACAACACAGAGTTACACATGGAGTGAACAATTAACAAGTCAATAACACAGTAGAAAAAAATGGGCAGTCTATATACAATGTGTGCAAAAGGCATGAGGAGGTAGGCGAATAATACTATTTTGCAGATTAACACTGGGGTGATAAATGATCAGATGGTCATGTACAGGTAGAGATATTGGTGTGCAAAAGAGCAGAAAAGTAAATAAATAAAAAAAACAGTATAAAAACAGTATGGGAATGAGGTAGGTGAAAATGGGTGGGCTATTTACCAATAGACTATGTACAGCTGCAGCGATCGGTTAGCTGCTCGGATAGCTGATGTTTGAAGTTGGTGAGGGAGATAAAAGTCTCCAACTTCAGCGATTTTTGCAGTTCGTTCCAGTCACAGGCAGCAGAGTACTGGAACGAAAGGCGGCCAAATGAGGTGTTGGCTTTAGGGATGATCAGTGAGATACACCTGCTGGAGCGTGTGCTACGGATGGGTGTTGCCATCGTGACCAGTGAACTGAGATAAGGCGGAGCTTTACCTAGCATGGACTTGTAGATGACCTGTAGCCAGTGGGTCTGGCGACGAATATGTAGCGAGGGCCAGCCGACTAGAGCATACAAGTCGCAGTGGTGGGTGGTATAAGGTGCTTTGGTGACAAAACGGATGGCACTGTGATAGACTGCATCCAGTTTGCTGAGTAGAGTGTTGGAAGCCATTTTGTAGATGACATCGCCGAAATCGAGGATCGGTAGGATAGTCAGTTTTACTAGGGTAAGCTTGGCGGCGTGAGTGAAGGAGGCTTTGTTGCGGAATAGAAAGCCGACTCTTGATTTGATTTTCGATTGGAGATGTTTGATGTGAGTCTGGAAGGAGAGTTTGCAGTCTAGCCAGACACCTAGGTACTTATAGATGTCCACATATTCAAGGTCGGAACCATCCAGGGTGGTGATGCTAGTCGGGCATGCGGGTGCAGGCAGCGATCGGTTGAAAAGCATGCATTTGGTTTTACTCGTTTAAGAGCAGTTGGAGGCCACGGAAGGAGTGCTGTATGGCATTGAAGCTCGTTTGGAGGTTAGATAGCACAGTGTCCAATGACGGGCCGAAAGTATATAGAATGGTGTCGTCTCTGCGTAGAGGTGGATCAGGGAATCGCCCGCAGCAAGAGCAACATCATTGATATATACAGAGAAAAGAGTCGGCCCGAGAATTGAACCCTGTGGCACCCCCATAGAGACTGCCAGAGGACCGGACAGCATGCCCTCCGATTTGACACACTGAACTCTGTCTGCAAAGTAATTGGTGAACCAGGCAAGGCAGTCATCCGAGAAACCGAGGCTATTGAGTCTGCCGATAAGAATATGGTGATTGACAGAGTCGAAAGCCTTGGCGAGGTCGATGAAGACGGCTGCACAGTACTGTCTTTTATCGATGGCGGTTATGATATCGTTTAGTACCTTGAGCGTGGCTGAGGTGCACCCGTGACCGGCTCGGAAACCAGATTGCACAGCGGAGAAGGTATGGTGGGATTCGAGATGGTCAGTGACCTGTTTGTTGACTTGGCTTTCGAAGACCTTAGATAGGCAGGGCAGGATGGATATAGGTCTATAGCAGTTTGGGTCCAGGGTGTCTCCCCCTTTGAAGAGGGGGATGACTGCGGCAGCTTTCCAATCCTTGGGGATCTCAGACGATATGAAAGAGAGGTTGAACAGGCTGGTAATAGGGGTTGCGACAATGGCGGCAGATAGTTTCAGAAATAGAGGGTCCAGATTGTCAAGCCCAGCTGATTTGTACGGGTCTAGGTTTTGCAGCTCTTTCAGAACATCTGCTATCTGGATTTGGGTAAAGGAGAACCTGGAGAGGCTTGGGCGAGGAGCTGCGGGGGGGGCGGAGCTGTTGGCCGAGGTTGGAGTAGCCAGGCGGAAGGCATGGCCAGCCGTTGAGAAGTGCTTATTGAAGCTTTCGATAATCGTGGATTTATCGGTGGAGACAGTGTTACCTAGCCTCAGTGCAGTGGGCAGCTGGGAGGAGGTACTCTTGTTCTCCATGGACTTCACAGTGTCCCAGAACTTTTTGGAGTTGGAGCTACAGGATGCAAACTTCTGCCTGAAGAAGCTGGCCTTAGCTTTCCTGACTGACTGCACTGCGTGTATTGGTTCCTGACTTCCCTGAACAGTTGCATATCACGGGGGCTATTCGATGCTATTGCAGTCCGCCACAGGATGTTTTTGTGCTGGTCGAGGGCAGTCAGGTCTGGAGTGAACCAAGGGCTGTATCTGTTCTTGGTTCTGCATTTTTTGAACGGAGCATGCTTATCTAAAATGGTGAGGAAGTTACTTTTAAAGAATGACCAGGCATCCTCAACTGACGGGATGAGGTCAATGTCCTTCCAGGATACCCGGGCCAGGTCGATTAGAAAGGCCTGCTCACAGAAGTGTTTTAGGGAGTGTTTGACAGTGATGAGGGGTGGTCGTTTGACTGCGGCTCCGTGGCGGATACAGGCAATGAGGCAGTGATCGCTGAGATCCTGGTTGAAGACAGCGGAGGTGTATTTGGAGGGCCAGTTGGTCAGGATGACGTCTATGAGGGTGCCCTTGTTTACAGAGTTAGGGTTGTACCTGGTGGGTTCCTTGATGATTTGAGTGAGATTGAGGGCATCTAGCTTACATTGTAGGACTGCCGGGGTGTTAAGTATATCCCAGTTTAGGTCACCTAACAGAACAAACTCTGAAGCTAGATGGGGGGCGATCAATTCACAAATGGTGTCCAGGGCACAGCTGGGAGCTGAGGGTGGTCGGTAGCAGGCGGCAACAGTGAGAGACTTATTTCTGGAGAGGGTAATTTTCAAAATTAGTAGTTCGAACTGTTTGGGTATGGACCTGGAAAGTATGACATTACTTTGCAGGCTATCTCTGCAGTAGACTGCAACTCCTCCCCCTTTGGCGGTTCTATCTTGACGGAAGATGTTATAGTTGGGTATGGAAATCTCTGAATTTTTGGTGGCCTTCCTGAGCCAGGATTCAGACACGGCAAGGACATCAGGGTTAGCAGAGTGTGCTAAAGCAGTGAGTAAAACAAACTTAGGGAGGAGGCTTCTGATGTTGACATGCATAAAACCAAGGCTTTTTCGATCACAGAAGTCAACAAATGAGGGTACCTGGGGACATGCAGGGCCTGGGTTTACCTCCACATCACCCGCGGAACAGAGAAGGAGTAGTATGAGGGTGCGGCTAAAGGCTATCAAAACTGGTCGCCTAGAGCGTTGGGGGCAGAGGATAAGAGGAGCAGGTTTCTGGGCATGGTAGAATATATTCAGGGCATAATGCGCAGACAGGGGTATGGTGGGGTGCGGGTACAGCGGAGGTAGGCCCAGGCACTGGGTGATGATGAGAGAGGTTGTATCTCTGGACATGCTGGTTGTAATGGGTGAGGTCACTGACTGACGGCCGCCCAACAACCTGCCCGCTTGACCCTATCCCCTCCTCTCTTCTCCAGACCATCTCCGGTGACCTTCTCCCTTACCTCACCTCGCTCATCAACTCATCCCTGACCGCTGGCTACGTCCCTCCCGTCTTCAAGAGAGCGAGAGTTGCACCCCTTCTGAAAAAACCTACACTCGATCCCTCCGATGTCAACAACTACAGACCAGTATCCCTTCTTTCTTTTCTCTCCAAAACTCTTGAACGTGCCGTCCTTGGCCAGCTCTCCCGCTATCTCTCTCAGAATGACCTTCTTGATCCAAATCAGTCAGGTTTCAAGACTAGTCATTCAACTGAGACTGCTCTTCTCTGTATCACGGAGGCGCTCCGCACTGCTAAAGCTAACTCTCTCTCCTCTGCTCTCATCCTTCTAGACCTATCGGCTGCCTTCGATACTGTGAACCATCAGATCCTCCTCTCCACCCTCTCCGAGTTGGGCATCTCCGGCGCGGCCCACGCTTGGATTGCGTCCTACCTGACAGGTCGCTCCTACCAGGTGGCGTGGCGAGAATCCGTCTCCTCACCACGTGCTCTCACCACTGGTGTCCCCCAGGGCTCTGTTCTAGGCCCTCTCCTATTCTCGCTATACACCAAGTCACTTGGCTCTGTCATAATCTCACATGGTCTCTCCTATCATTGCTATGCAGACGACACACAATTAATCTTCTCCTTTCCCCCTTCTGACGACCAGGTGGCGAATCGCATCTCTGCATGTCTGGCAGACATATCAGTGTGGATGACGGATCATCACCTCAAGCTGAACCTCGGCAAGACGGAGCTGCTCTTCCTCCCGGGGAAGGACTGCCCGTTCCATGATCTCGCCATCACGGTTGACAACTCCATTGTGTCCTCGTCCCAGAGCGCTAAGAACCTTGGCGTGATCCTGGACAACACCCTGTCGTTCTCAAATAACATCAAGGCGGTGGCCCGTTCCTGTAGGTTCATGCTCTACAACATCCGCAGAGTACGACCCTGCCTCACACAGGAAGCGGCGCAGGTCCTAATCCAGGCACTTGTCATCTCCCGTCTGGATTACTGCAACTCGCTGTTGGCTGGGCTCCCTGCCTTTGCCATTAAACCCCTACAACTCATCCAGAACGCCGCAGCCCGTCTGGTGTTCAACCTTCCCAAGTTCTCTCACGTCACCCCGCTCCTCCGCTCTCTCCACTGGCTTCCAGTTGAAGCTCGCATCCGCTACAAGACCATGGTGCTTGCCTACGGAGCTGTGAGGGGAACGGCACCTCAGTACCTCCAGGCTCTGATCAGGCCCTACACCCAAACAAGGGCACTGCGTTCATCTACCTCTGGCCTGCTCGCCTCCATACCACTGAGGAAGTACAGTTCCCGCTCAGCCCAGTCAAAACTGTTCGCTGCTCTGGCCCCCAATGGTGGAACAAACTCCCTCACGACGCCAGGACAGCGGAGTCAATCACCACCTTCCGGAGACACCTGAAACCCCACCTCCTTTAAGGAATACCTAGGATAGGATAAAGTAATCCTACTCACCCCCCCCCTTAAAAGACCTAGATGCACTATTGTAAAGTGGCTGTTCCACTGGATGTCTTAAGGTGAAAGCACCAATTTGTAAGTCGCTCTGGATAAGAGCGTCTGCTAAATGACTTAAATGTAATGATGTAAATGTCACCGCATGTGTGGGAGGTGGGACAAAGGAGGTAACAGGGGTATGCAGAGTGGGTCTAGGGGCTCCATTGTGAACTAAAACAATGATAACTAACCTGAACAACAGTATACAAGGCATATTGACATCTGAGAGAGACATACAGCGAGGCATACAGTAATCACAGGTGTTGAATTTGGAAAGCTAGCTAAAAACAGTAGGCGAGGCTAATCCGCTAGCACAACAAACAGCAGGTAAAATGGCGTTGACTAGGCAACGGGGCCGACAGGTAAGACAAACAAGCGGAAAGGAGTACCGTGATTAATGGACAGTCCAGCGTGCGTCAGCTATGTAGCCAAGAGATCAGTGTCCAGGGGCAGCGGTGGATGGGCAGGGGGCTGGGCTGGCGAGTGTTATCCAGGTTTTTAAAAACTAACAATGACTAACTAGCTTGTAGCTAGTTAGCTGGTTAGCGTCTGGAGGTTCTTGAGTGTGTCATAAAAATAAAAATAAGAGTAAAAGTAATAGCGATTCCGTATCACATTGGGTGAGGCAGGTTTCCGGAAGGTATAAACAAATTAAAAATCAAAAAGAGATAGAAAGTAAATAGGGTCAGAGAGTGATTGGGACGCGGTGGTTCAGACGGTTAGCAGGCCTGTGCTAACAAGCTAACAGTTCGTAGGCCCGAGCTAGACAAGGTAGCAGTTAGCGGACCGGAGCTTGACAAGCTAGCCGTTAGCAGGCCGAATTAGCAAGCAGGGAGATAGCGAGGGCTAGAGAGTTAACCTTTGGGGGACGTCGCGATGGGGTGAGTCTGTTTATTCCTCTTCATGCGGTGAGCTGGAGATACAGCGATTCAGAAAGCTCGCGGGCCTTGGCCAGCAGATGGATCTTTGGCGATGTTGCAGCGGAAAAGCCTGTTGAAACCCCCTCGGACGATTATGTCGGCGAACCATGTAATACTGTCCTCTACCTCTAACCCTCCTCATCCTCACCATGTAATACTGTCCTCTACCTCTAACCCTCCTCATCCTCACCATGTAATACCCTCCTCTACCTCTATACCCTCTACCTCTAACCCTCCTCATCCTCACCATATAATACTGTCCTCTACCTCTAACCCTCCTCATCCTCACCATATAATACTGTCCTCTACCTCTAACCCTCCTCATCCTCACCATATAATACTGTCCTCTACCTCTAACCCTCCTCATCCTCACCATGTAACACTGTCCTCCTCTAACCCTCCTCATCCTCACCATGTAATACTGTCCTCTACCTCTAACCCTCCTCATCCTCACCATATAATACTGTCCTCTACCTCTAACCCTCCTCATCCTCACCATGTAATACTGTCCTCTACCTCTAACCCTCCTCATCCTCACCATGTAATACTGTCCTCCTCTAACCCTCCTCATCCTCACCATGTAATACTGTCCTCTACCTCTAACCCTCCTCATCCTCACCATATAATACTGTCCTCTACCTCTAACCCTCCTCATCCTCACCATGTAATACTGTCCTCTACCTCTAACCCTCCTCATCCTCACCATATAATACTGTCCTCTACCTCTAACCCTCCTCATCCTCACCATGTAATACTGTCCTCTAACCCTCCTCATCCTCAACATGTAATACTGTCCTCTACCTCTAACCCACCTCATCCTCACCATGTAATACTGTCCTCTACCTCTAACCCTCCTCATCCTCACCATGTAATACTGTCCTCCTCTAACCCTCCTCATCCTCACCATATAATACTGTCCTCTACCTCTAACCCTCCTCATCCTCACCATATAATACTGTCCTCTACCTCTAACCCTCCTCATCCTCACCATGTAATACTGTCCTCTACCTCTAACCCTCCTCATCCTCACCATATAATACTGTCCTCTACCTCTAACCCTCCTCATCCTCACCATATAATACTGTCCTCTACCTCTAACCCTCCTCATCCTCACCATGTAATACTGTCCTCTACCTCTAACCCTCCTCATCCTCACCATGTAATACTGTCCTCTACCTCCTCTACCCTCCTCATCCTCACCATGTAATACTGTCCTCTAACCCTCCTCATCCTCAACATGTAATACTGTCCTCTACCTCTAACCCTCCTCATCCTCACCATGTAATACTGTCCTCTACCTCTAACCCTCCTCATCCTCACCATGTAATACTCCTCTCCTCTAACCCTCCTCATCCTCACCATGTAATACTGTCCTCTCTACCTCTAACCCTCCTCATCCTCACCATGTAATACTGTCCTCTACCTCTAACCCTCCTCATCCTCACCATGTAATACTGTCCTCTACCTCTAACCCTCCTCATCCTCACCATGTAATACTGTCCTCTACCTCTAACCCTCCTCATCCTCACCATATAATACTGTCCTCTACCTCTAACCCTCCTCATCCTCACCATGTAATACTGTCCTCCTCTAACCCTCCTCATCCTCACCATATAATACTGTCCTCTACCTCTAACCCTCCTCATCCTCACCATGTAATACTGTCCTCTACCTCTAACCCTCCTCATCCTCACCATGTAATACTGTCCTCCTCTAACCCTCCTCATCCTCACCATATAATAATGTCCTCTACCTCTAACCCTCCTCATCCTCACCATATAATACTGTCCTCTACCTCTAACCCTCCTCATCCTCACCATGTAATACTGTCCTCTACCTCTAACCCTCCTCATCCTCACCATACAATACTGTCCTCCCTTAACCCTCCTCATCCTCACCATATAATACTGTCCTCTACCTCTAACCCTCCTCATCCTCACCATGTAATACTGTCCTCCTCTAACCCTCCTCATCCTCACCATATAATACTGTCCTCCTCTAACCCTCCTCATCCTCACCATGTAATACTGTCCTCTACCTCTAACCCTCCTCATCCTCACCATGTAATACTGTCCTCTACCTCTAACCCTCCTCATCCTCACCATATAATACTGTCCTCTACCTCTAACCCTCCTCATCCTCACCATATAATACTGTCCTCTACCTCTAACCCTCCTCATCCTCACCATGTAATACTGTCCTCTACCTCTAACCCTCCTCATCCTCACCTCTACCTCTAACCCTCCTCAACCTCACCATGTAATACTGTCCTCTACCTCTAACCCTCCTCAACCTCACCATGTAATACTGTCCTCTACCTCTAACCCTCCTCATCCTCACCATGTAATACTGTCCTCTACCTCTAACCCTCACCATACAATACTGTCCTCTACCTCTAACCCTCCTCATGTAATACTGTCCTCTACCTCTAACCCTCCTTATCCTCACCATATAATACTGTCCTCCTCTAACCCTCCTCATCCTCACCATACAATACTGTCCTCTACCTCTAACCCTCCTCATGTAATACTGTCCTCTACCTCTAACCCTCCTCATCCTCACTGCCCCAAGGCCAACATCTATAATATCCATCTACCCATCTACTACAGTAACTGCCCCAAGGCCAACATCTATAATATCCATCTACCCCTCTACTACAGTAACTGCCCCAAGGCTAAAATCTATATTATCCATCTACCCCTCTACTACAGTAACTGCCCCAAGGCCAACATCTATAATATCCATCTACCCCTACTACAGTAACTGCCCCAAGGCCAACATCTATAATATCCATCTACCCCTCTACTACAGTAACTGCCCCATAGCCAACAACATCTATAGTATCCATCTACCCCTCTACTACAGTAACTGCCCCAAGGCTAACATCTACCCCTCTACTACAGTAACTGCCCCAAGGCTAACATCTACCCCTCTACTACAGTAACTGCCCCATAGCCAACAACATCTATAATATCCATCTACCCCTCTACTACAGTAACTGCCCCATGGCCAACAACATCTATAATATCCATCTACCCCTCTACTACAGTAACTGCCCCAAGGCTAACATCTATAATATCCATCTACCCCTCTACTACAGTAACTGCCCCAAGGCCAACAACATCTATAATACCCATCTACCCCTCTACTACAGTAACTGCCCCAAGGCCAACAACATCTATAATACCCATCTACCCCTCTACTACAGTAACTGCCCCATGGCCAACAACATCTATAATATCCATCTACCCCTCTACTACAGTAACTGCCCCAAGGCTAACATCTATAATATACATATACCCCTCTACTACAGTAACTGCCCCAAGGCTAACATCATCTATAATATCCATATACCCCTCTACTACAGTAACTGCCCCATGGCCAACAACATCTATAATACCCATCTACCCCTCTACTACAGTAACTGCCCCAAGGCCAACAACATCTATAATACCCATCTACCCCTCTACTACAGTAACTGCCCCAAGGCCAACAACATCTATAATACCCATCTACCCCTCTACTACAGTAACTGCCCCATAGGCAACATCTATATCATCCATCTACCCCTCTACTACAGTAACTGCCCCATAGCCAACAACATCTATAATACCCATCTACCCCTCTACTACAGTAACTGCCCCATGGCCAACAACATCTATAATATCCATCTACCCCTCTACTACAGCCAACAACATCCTATAATATATCTGCCCCTCACTACAGTAACTGCCCCAAGGCCAACAACATCTATAATACCCATCTACCCTTCTACTACAGTAACTGCCCCAAGGCCAACAACATCTATAATACCCCTCTACTACAGTAACTGCCCCAAGGCCAACAACATCTATAATACCCCTCTACTACAGTAACTGCCCCAAGGCCAACAACATCTATAATACCCCTCTACTACAGTAACTGCCCCATAGCCAACATCTATAATACCCATCTACCCCTCTACTACAGTAACTGCCCCAAGGCCAACAACATCTATAATACCCATCTACCCCTCTACTACAGTAACTGCCCCATAGGCAACATCTATATTATCCATCTACCCCTCTACTACAGTAACTGCCCCATAGCCAACATTTACATTTACATTTAAGTCATTTAGCAGACACTCTTATCCAGAGCGACTTACAAATTGGTGCATTCACCTTATGACCTCCAGTGGAACAGTAGTGCATCTAAATCTTTTCAGGGGGAGGGGGGGTGAGAGGGATTACTTTATCCTATCCTAGGTATTCCTTAAAGAGGTGGGGTTTCAGGTGTCTCCGGAAGGTGGTGATTGACTCCGCTGTCCTGGCGTCGTGAGGGAGTTTGTTCCACCATTGGGGGCCAGAGCAGCGAACAGTTTTGACTGGGCTGAGCGGGAACTGTACTTCTCTCAGTGGTAGGGAGGCGAGCAGGCCAGAGGTGGATGAACGCAGTGCCCTTGTTTGGGTGTAGGGCCTGATCAGAGCCTGGAGGTACTGAGGTGCCGTTCCCCTCACAGCTCCGTAGGCAAGCACCATGGTCTTGTAGCGGATGCGAGCTTCAACTGGAAGCCAGTGGAGGGAGCGGAGGAGGGGGTGACGTGGAGAGAACTTGGGAAGGTTGAACACCAGACGGGCTGCGGCGTTCTGGATGAGTTGTAGGGGTTTAATGGCACAGGCAGGGAGCCCAGCCAACAGCGAGTTGCAGTAATCCAGACGGGAGATGACAAGTGCCTGGATTAGGACCTGCGCCGCTTCCTGTGTGAGGCAGGGTCGTACTCTGCGGATGTTGTAGAGCATGAACCTACAGGAACGGGCCACCGCCTTGATGTTAGTTGAGAACGACAGGGTGTTGTCCAGGATCACGCCAAGGTTCTTAGCGCTCTGGGAGGAGGACACAATGGAGTTGTCAACCGTGATGGCGAGATCATGGAACGGGCAGTCCTTCCCCGGGAGGAAGAGCAGCTCCGTCTTGCCGAGGTTCAGCTTGAGGTGGTGATCCGTCATCACACGGATATGTCTGCCAGACATGCAGAGATGCGATTCGCCACCTGGTCATCAGAAGGGGGAAAGGAGAAGATTAATTGTGTGTCGTCTGCATAGCAATGATAGGAGAGACCATGTGAGGTTATGACAGAGCCAAGTGACTTGGTGTATAGCGAGAATAGGAGAGGGCCTAGAACAGAGCCCTGGGGACACCAGTGGTGAGAGCACGTGGTGTGGAGACGGATTCTCGCCACGCCACCTGGTAGGAGCGACCTGTCAGGTAGGACGCAATCCAAGCGTGGGCGCGCCGGAGATGCCCAACTCGGAGAGGAGGATCTGATGGTTCACAGTATCGAAGGCAGCCGATAGGTCTAGAAGGATGAGAGCAGAGAGAGAGAGTTAGCTTTAGCAGTGCGGAGCGCCTCCGTGATACAGAGAAGAGCAGTCTCAGTTGAATGACTAGTCTTGAAACCTGACTGATTTGGATCAAGAAGGTCATTCTGAGAGAGATAGCGGGAGAGCTGGCCAAGGACGGCACGTTCAAGAGTTTTGGAGAGAAAAGAAAGAAGGGATACTGGTCTGTAGTTGTTGACATCGGAGGGATCGAGTGTAGGTTTTTCAGAAGGGTGCAACTCTCGCTCTCTTGAAGACGGAAGGGACGTAGCCAGCGGTCAGGGATGAGTTGATGAGCGAGGTGAGGTAAGGGAGAAGGTCTCCGGAAATGGTCTGGAGAAGAGAGGAGGGGATAGGGTCAAGCGGGCAGGTTGTTGGGCGGCCGGCCGTCACAAGACGCGAGATTTCATCTGGAGAGAGGGGAGAAAGAGGTCAGAGCACAGGGTAGGGCAGTGTGAGCAGAACCAGCGGTGTCGTTTGACTTAGCAAACGAGGATCGGATGTCGTCGACCTTCTTTTCAAAATGGTTGACGAAGTCATCTGCGAGAGAGGGGAGGAGGGGGAGGGGGAGGAGGATTCAGGAGGAGGAAGGTTGCAAAGAGCTTCCTAGGGTTAGAGGCAGATGCTTGGAATTTAGAGTGGTAGAAAGTGGCTAGCAGCAGAGAGAGAAGAGGAAAATGTAGAGAGGAGGGAGTGAAAGGATGTCAGGTCCGCAGGAGGCGGAGTTTTCCTCCATTTCACGGCTCGGCTGCCCGGAGCCCTGTTCTGTGAGCTCGCAATGAGTCGTCGAGCACGGAGAGGCGGGAGGAGGACCGAGCCGGCCTGGAGGATGGGGACATAGAGGAGTCAAAGGATGCAGAAAGGGAGGAGAGGAGGGTTGAGGAGGCAGAATCAGGAGATAGGTTGGAGAAGGTTTGAGCAGAGGGAAGAGATGATAGGATGGAAGAGGAGAGAGTAGCGGGGAGAGAGGCGAAGGTTGGGACGGCGCGATACCATCCGAGTAGGGGCAGTG
>NC_088419.1:98835295-98882758 GCF_034236695.1 Oncorhynchus nerka | reverse complement strand
CGTTCAGTTACGTATTGCTGGTACAGAGTCAATCATGGAACATATACAGGGTATTACGGTACAGAGTCAATGTAGGTATATACAGGTATTACGGTACAGAGTCAATGTGGAGGCTATATACAGGGTATTCTGGTGCAGAGTCCAATGTGGAGGCTATATACAGAGGGTATTAGTTTTAGGTCAATGTGGAGGCTATATACAGGGTATTACGGTACAGAGTCAATGTGGAGGCTATATACAGGGTATTACGGTACAGAGTCAATGTGGAGGCTATATACAGGGGGTACCGGTACAGAGTCAATTGTGGAGGCTATATACAGGGTGTTACAGTACAGAGTCAATGTGGAGGCTATATACAGGGGGTACTGGTACAGAGTCAATGTGGAGGCTATATACAGGGTATTACGGTACTGAGTCAATGTGGAGGCTATATACAGGGTGTTACGGTACAGAGTCAATGTGGAGGCTATATACAGGGTGTTACGGTACAGAGTCAATGTGGAGGCTATATACAGGGGCTACCGGTACAGAGTCAATGTGGAGGCTATATACAGGGTATTACGCTACAGAGTCAATGTGGAGGCTATATACAGGATGTTACGGTACAGAGTCAATGTGGAGGCTATATACAGGGTATTACGGTACAGAGTCAAAGTGGAGACTATATACAGGGTATTACGGTACAGAGTCAATGTGGAGGCTATATACAGGGTATTACGGTACAGAGTCAAGGTGGAGACTATATACAGGGTATTACGGTACAGAGTCAATGTGGAGGCTATATACAGGGTATTACGGTACAGAGTCAATGTGGAGGCTATATACAGGGTATTACGGTACAGGGTCAATGTGGAGGCTATATACAGGGTATTACGGTACAGGGTCAATGTGGAGGCTATATACAGGGTGTTACGGTACAGAGTCAATGTGGAGGCTATATACAGGGTGTTATGGTACAGGGTCAATGTGGAGGCTATATACAGGGTATTACGGTACAGGGTCAATGTGGAGGCTATATACAGGGTGTTACGGTACAGAGTCAATGTGGAGGCTATATACAGGGTGTTACGGTACAGAGTCAATGTGGAGGCTATATACAGGGTATTACGGTACAGAGTCAATGTGGAGGCTATATACAGGGTATTACGGTACAGAGTCAATGTGGAGGCTATATACAGGGTATTACGGTACAGAGTCAATGTGGAGGCTATATACAGGGTATTACGGTACAGAGTCAATGTGGAGGCTATATACAGGGTATTACGGTACAGAGTCAATGTGGAGGCTATATACAGGATATTACGGTACAGAGTCAATGTGGAGGCTATATACAGGGTATTACGGTACAGGGTCAATGTGGAGGCTATATACAGGGTATTACGGTACAGGGTCAATGTGGAGGCTATATACAGGGTGTTACAGTACAGAGTCAATGCGGAGGCTATATACAGGGGGTACTGGTACAGAGTCAATGTGGAGGCTATATACAGGGTATTACGGTACAGAGTCAATGTGGAGGCTATATACAGGGTATTACGGTACAGAGTCAATGTGGAGGCTATATACAGGGTATTACGGTACAGAGTCAATGTGGAGGCTATATACAGGGTATTACGGTACAGAGTCAATGTGGAGGCTATATACAGGGTATTACGGTACAGAGTCAATTGTGGAGGCTATATACAGGGTGTTACAGTACAGAGTCAATGTGGAGGCTATATACAGGGGGTACTGGTACAGAGTCAATGTGGAGGCTATATACAGGGTATTACGGTACTGAGTCAATGTGGAGGCTATATACAGGGTGTTACGGTACAGAGTCAATGTGGAGGCTATATACAGGGTGTTACGGTACAGAGTCAATGTGGAGGCTATATACAGGGGCTACCGGTACAGAGTCAATGTGGAGGCTATATACAGGGTATTACGCTACAGAGTCAATGTGGAGGCTATATACAGGGTGTTACGGTACAGAGTCAATGTGGAGGCTATATACAGGGTATTACGGTACAGAGTCAAAGTGGAGACTATATACAGGGTATTACGGTACATAGTCAATGTGGAGGCTATATACAGGGTATTACGGTACAGAGTCAATGTGGAGACTATATACAGGGTATTACGGTACAGAGTCAATGTGGAGGCTATATACAGGGTATTACGGTACAGAGTCAATGTGGAGGCTTTATACAGGGTATTACGGTACAGAGTCAATGTGGAGGCTATATACAGGGTATTACGGTACAGAGTCAATGTGGAGGCTATATACAGGGTATTACGGTACAGAGTCAATGTGGAGGCTATATACAGGGTATTACGGTACAGGGTCAATGTGGAGGCTATATACAGGGTATTACGGTACAGGGTCAATGTGGAGGCTATATACAGGGTGTTACGGTACAGAGTCAATGTGGAGGCTATATACAGGGTATTACGGTACAGAGTCAATGTGGAGGCTTTATACAGGGTATTACGGTACAGAGTCAATGTGGAGGCTATATACAGGGTATTACGGTACAGAGTCAATGTGGAGGCTATATACAGGGTATTACGGTACAGAGTCAATGTGGAGGCTATATACAGGGTATTACGGTACAGGGTCAATGTGGAGGCTATATACAGGGTATTACGGTACAGGGTCAATGTGGAGGCTATATACAGGGTGTTACGGTACAGAGTCAATGTGGAGGCTATATACAGGGTGTTACGGTACAGGGTCAATGTGGAGGCTATATACAGGGTGTTACGGTACAGGGTCAATGTGGAGGCTATATACAGGGTGTTACGGTACAGAGTCAATGTGGAGGCTATATACAGGGTATTACGGTACAGAGTCAATGTGGAGGCTATATACAGGGTATTACGGTACAGGGTCAATGTGGAGGCTATATACAGGGTATTACGGTACAGGGTCAGTGTGTAGGGGTACAGGTTAGTTAAGGTAATTTGTAGTTGTAGGTAGGGGTGAAGTGACTATGCATAGATAATAAACAGCGAGTAGCAGCAGTGTACAAAAGGAGGGGGGGGGTTCTATGTAAATAGTCCGGGGGCGATTTTATTAATTGTTCAGAAATAAACAAGTTAATGTTAGTAAACATTACACTCACAAAAGTTTTAATAGAATATAGACAATTCAAATGTTATATATTATTGATTATGTACAGTGTTGTAACAATGGCCAAGTAGTACGAAGTGGAAAATGAATGGGTTGTAAATATAGACTGTAATTACAATGTTTTGTGCTATCTAAATTATTTCCCGCCCCGCCCTTTCTTTCCCCCCTGGTTCCTGTAGGTTATGTGAGGTCCTCAACCTTGACCCCAGACACGTCCTGATAGCTGAGGTGATCTTCACCAACATCGGAGGAGCAGCAACAGCAGTCGGGGATCCCCCCAACGTTATCATCGTCTCTAACCAGGACCTCCGGAAGAGTGTAAGGACTCTGTTATCACGTCTTAGAATACATCTCTAATGGCACCCTATTCCCTATATAGAGCACCAGGGCCTGCACCCTATTCCCTATATAGAGCACCAGGGCCTGCACCCTATTCCCTATATAGAGCACTACTATTGACCAGGGCCTGCACCCTATTCCCTATATAGAGCACTACTGTTGACCAGGGCCTGCACCCTATTCCCTAGCACTACTTGACCAGGGCCTGCACCCTATTCCCTATATAGAGCACTACTGTTGACCAGGGCCTGCACACTATTCCCTATATAGAGCACTACTGTTGACCAGGGCCTGCACCCTATTCCCTATATAGAGCATTACTGTTGACCAGGGCCTGCACCCTATTCCCTATATAGAGCACTACTGTTGACCAGGGCCTGCACCCTATTCCCTATATAGAGCACTACTGTTGACCAGGGCCTGCACCCTATTCCCTATATAGAGCACTACTGTTGACCAGGGCCTGCACACTATTCCCTATATAGAGCACTACTGTTGACCAGGGCCTGCACCCTATTCCCTATATAGAGCACTACTATTGACCAGGGCTGGTACCCTATTCCCTATATAGAGCACTACTGCTGACCAGGGCCTGCACCCTATTCCCTATATAGAGCACTACTGTTGACCAGGGCCTGCACCCTATTCCCTATATAGAGCACTACTGTTGACCAGGGCCTGCACCCTATTCCCTATATAGAGCATTACTGTTGACCAGGGCCTGCACCCTATTCCCTATATAGAGCACTACTGTTGACCAGGGCTGGTACCCTATTCCCTATATAGAGCACTACTGTTGACCAGGGCCTGCACCCTATTCCCTATCTAGAGCACTACTGTTGACCAGGGCCTGCACCCTATTCCCTATATAGAGCACTACTGTTGACCAGGGCCTGCACCCTATTCCCTATATAGAGCACTACTGTTGACCAGGGCCTGCACCCTATTCCCTATATAGAGCACTACTATTGACCAGGGCTGCCCTATTGACCAGGGCCTGCACCCTATTCCCTATATAGAGCACTACTGTTGACCAGGGCCTGCACCCTATTCCCTATATAGAGCACTACTGTTGACCAGGGCCTGCACCCTATTCCCTATATAGAGCACTACTGTTGACCAGGGCCTGCACCCTATTCCCTATATAGAGCACTACTGTTGACCAGGGCCTGCACCCTATTCCCTATATAGAGCACTACTGTTGACCAGGGCCTGCACCCTATTCCCTATATAGAGCACTACTGTTGACCAGGGCCTGCACCCTATTCCCTATATAGAGCACTACTGTTGACCAGGGCCTGACCCTATTCCCTATATAGGCACTACTGCCAGGGCCTGCCCTATTCCCTATATACTGTTGACCAGGGCACTACTATATGACCAGGGCCTGCACCCTATTCCCTATATAGAGCACTACTGTTGACCAGGGCCTGCACCCTATTCCCTATATAGAGCACTACTATTGACCAGGGCCTGCACCCTATTCCCTATATAGAGCACTACTGTTGACCAGGGCCTGCACCCTATTCCCTATATAGAGCACTACTATTGACCAGGGCCTGCACCCTATTCCCTATATAGAGCACTACTGTTGACCAGGGCCTGCACCCTATTCCCTATATAGACCAGGGCACTACTGTTGACCAGGGCCTGCACCCTATTCCCTATATAGAGCACTACTGTTGACCAGGGCCTGCCCCCCTATATAGAACACTACTTCCCCTGCAACCTATTCCCTATATAGAGCACTACTGTTGACCAGGGCCTGCCCCTATTCCCTATAGAGCACTACTATTGACCAGGGCCTGCACCCTATTCCCTATATAGAACACTACTGTTGACCAGGGCCTGCACCCTATTCCCTATATAGAGCACTACTGCTGACCAGGGCCTGCACCCTATTCCCTATATAGAACACTACTGTTGACCAGGGCCTGCACCCTATTCCCTATATAGAACACTACTGCTGACCAGGGCCTGCACCCTATTCCCTATATAGAGCACTACTGTTGACCAGGGCCTGCACCCTATTCCCTATATAGAGCACTACTATTGACCAGGGCCTGCACCCTATTCCCTATATAGAACACTACTGTTGACCAGGGCCTGCACCCTATTCCCTATATAGAGCACTACTGCTGACCAGGGCCTGCACCCTATTCCCTATATAGAACACTACTGTTGACCAGGGCCTGCACCCTATTCCCTATATAGAGCACTACTGCTGACCAGGGCCTGCACCCTATTCCCTATATAGAGCACTACTGTTGACCAGGGCCTGCACCCTATTCCCTATCTAGAGCACTACTGCTGACCAGGGCCTGCACCCTATTCCCTATCTAGAGCACTACTATTGACCAGGTCCTGCACCCTATTCCCTATATAGAGCACTACTGTTGACCAGGGCCTGCACCCTATTCCCTATATAGAGCACCAGGGCCTGCACCCTATTCCCTATATAGAGCACTACTATTGACCAGGGCCTGCACCCTATTCCCTATATAGAGCACTACTATTGACCAGGGCCTGCACCCTATTCCCTATATAGAGCACTACTGTTGACCAGGGCCTGCACCCTATTCCCTATATAGAGCACTACTATTGACCAGGGCCTGCTCCCTATTCCCTATATAGAGCACCAGGGCCTGCACCCTATTCCCTATATAGAGCACTACTGTTGACCAGGGCCTGCACCCTATTCCCTATATAGAGCACTACTATTGACCAGGGCCTGCACCCTATTCCCTATATAGAGCACTACTATTGACCAGGGCCTGCACCCTATTCCCTATATAGAGCACTACTGCTGACCAGGGCCTGCACCCTATTCCCTATCTAGAGCACTACTATTGACCAGGGCCTGCTCCCTATTCCCTATATAGAGCACCAGGGCCTGCACCCTATTCCCTATCTAGAGCACTACTATTGACCAGGGCCTGCACCCTATTCCCTATCTAGAGCACTACTATTGACCAGGGCCTGCTCCCTATTCCCTATATAGAGCACCAGGGCCTGCACCCTATTCCCTATCTAGAGCACTACTATTGACCAGGGCCTGCACCCTATTCCCTATCTAGAGCACTACTATTGACCAGGGCCTGCACCCTATTCCCTATCTAGAGCACTACTATTGACCAGGGCCTGCACCCTATTCCCTATCTAGAGCACTACTATTGACCAGGGCCTGCACCCTATTCCCTATCTAGAGCACTACTATTGACCAGGGCCTGCACCCTATTCCCTATCTAGAGCACTACTATTGACCAGGGCCTGCACCCTATTCCCTATCTAGAGCACTACTATTGACCAGGGCCTGCACCCTATTCCCTATCTAGAGCACTACTGTTGACCAGGGCCTGCTCCCTATTCCCTATATAGAGCACTACTGCTGACCAGGGCCTGCTCCCTATTCCCTATATAGAGCACTACTGTTGACCAGGGCCTGCACCCTATTCCCTATATAGAGCACTACTGTTGACCAGGGCCTGCTCCCTATTCCCTATATAGAGCACCAGGGCCTGCACCCTATTCCCTATATAGAGCACTACTGTTGACCAGGGCCTGCACCCTATTCCCTATATAGAGCACTACTATTGACCAGGGCCTGCACCCTATTCCCTATATAGAGCACTACTGCTGACCAGGGCCTGCTCCCTATTCCCTATATAGAGCACCAGGGCCTGCACCCTATTCCCTATATAGAGCACTACTGTTGACCAGGGCCTGCACCCTATTCCCTATATAGAGCACTACTGCTGACCAGGGCCTGCACCCTATTCCCTATATAGAACACTACTGCTGACCAGGGCCTGCACCCTATTCCCTATATAGAGCACTACTGCTGACCAGGGCCTGCTCCCTATTCCCTATATAGAGCACCAGGGCCTGCACCCTATTCCCTATATAGAGCACTACTATTGACCAGGGCCTGCACCCTATTCCCTATATAGAGCACTACTGCTGACCAGGGCCTGCTCCCTATTCCCTATATAGAGCACCAGGGCCTGCACCCTATTCCCTATATAGAGCACTACTGTTGACCAGGGCCTGCACCCTATTCCCTATATAGAGCACTACTGCTGACCAGGGCCTGCACCCTATTCCCTATATAGAGCACTACTGCTGACCAGGGCCTGCACCCTATTCCCTATATAGAGCACTACTGCTGACCAGGGCCTGCACCCTATTCCCTATATAGAGCACTACTGTTGACCAGGGCCTTCCCTATTCCCTATAGAGCACTACTGCTGACCAGGGCCTGCACCCTATTCCCTATATAGAGCACTACTGCTGACCAGGGCCTGCACCCTATTCCCTATATAGAGCACTACTGCTGACCAGGGCCTGCACCCTATTCCCTATATAGAGCACTACTGCTGACCAGGGCCTGCACCCTATTCCCTATATAGAGCACTACTGCTGACCAGGGCCTGCACCCTATTCCCTATATAGAGCACTACTGCTGACCAGGGCCTGCACCCTATTCCCTATATAGAGCACTACTGCTGACCAGGGCCTGCACCCTATTCCCTATATAGAGCACTACTGCTGACCAGGGCCTGCACCCTATTCCCTATATAGAGCACTACTGCTGACCAGGGCCTGCACCCTATTCCCTATATAGAACACTACTGCTGACCAGGGCCTGCACCCTATTCCCTATATTGACTATTTTTTTATTTACCAAGGTCTGTAGATATACTGATTCTGATATAGGGAATATCTGGGACACAGACTTACTGTGAACTTAACTCGAGGTTTAAATCAGGTCACTGCGTCGGGCCTTGAACTGGTAAGGATACAATAATAACACAGACTGGTTGTGAACTACAAGACACCTGGTGAAGGGGACGTTATTTAACCAGGCAAGTCAGTTAAGAACAAATTCTTATTTACAATGACGGCCAAGAAACAGTCGCTTAACTGCCTTGTTCAGGGGCAGAACGACAGATTTTTTACCTTGTCAGATCGGGGATTCGATCCAGCAACCTTTCGGTTACTAGTCCAACGCTCTAACCACTAGGCTGCCTGCCGCCTCTACACTCTAACCACTAGGCTACCTGCCGCCTCTACACTCTAACCACTAGGCTGCCCTGCCGCCTCTACACTCTAACCACTAGGCTACCTGCCTCCTCTACATTCTAACAACTAGGCTACCTGCCGCCTCTACACTCTAACCACTAGGCTACCTGCCTCCTCTACACTCTAACCACTAGGCTACCTGCCGCCTCTACACTCTAACCACTAGGCTACCTGCCGCCTCTATACTCTAACCACTAGGCTGCCCTGCCGCCTCTACACTCTAACCACTAGGCTACCTGCCTCCTCTACATTCTAACAACTAGGCTACCTGCCGCCTCTACACTCTAACCACTAGGCTACCTGCCTCCTCTACACTCTAACCACTAGGCTACCTGCCGCCTCTACACTCTAACCACTAGGCTACCTGCCGCCTCTACACTCTAACCACTAGGCTGCCCTGCCGCCTCTACACTCTAACCACTAGGCTACCTGCCTCCTCTACATTCTAACAACTAGGCTACCTGCCGCCTCTACACTCTAACCACTAGGCTACCTGCCTCCTCTACACTCTAACCACTAGGCTACCTGCCGCCTCTACACTCTAACCACTAGGCTACCTGCCGCCTCTACACTCTAACCACTAGGCTACCTGCCGCCTCTACACTCTAACCACTAGGCTACCTGCCGCCTCTACACTCTAACCACTAGGCTACCTGCCGCCTCTACACTCTAACCACTAGGCTACCCTGCCACCTCTACACTCTAACCACTAGGCTACCCTGCCACCTCTACACTCTAACCACTAGGCTACCTGCCGCCTCTACACTCTAACCACTAGGCTACCTGCCGCCTCTACACTCTAACCATTAGGCTGCCCTGCCGCCTCTACACTCTAACTACTAGGCTGCCCTGCCGCCCAGCATTATAAGGCTGTGTTGAGACATTGACTCATCAATGACCCAAGCCCAGCTCAGACTTTCAGCACGGTTATATAGGGAAGCACGTTCAGCAAGCACTTACACAAATGACTAATGATTGGCTGAGAGAAATTGATGATAAAAAGATTGTGGGAGCTGTTTTGTTAGACTTCAGTGCGGCGTTTGACATTATCGATCGTAGTCTGATGCTGGAAAAACATACAGTACCAGTCAAAGTTTGGACACCTACTCATTCAAGGGTTTTTCTTTATTTTTACTATTTTCTACATTGTAGAATAATAGTGAAGACATCAAAACTATGAAATAACACATATGGTATCCTGTAGTAACCAAAAAAGTGTTAAGTAAATCAAAATATATTTAATATTTGAGATTCTTCAAAGTAGCCAATCTTTGTCTTGATGACAGCTTTGCACATTCTTGGCATTCTCTCAACCAGCTTCATGATGTAGTCACCTGGAATGAAGATTCTCAAATATGAGATATATTTTGTTTTGTTTAACACTTCTTTGGTTACTACATGATTCCATATGTGTTATTTCATAGTTTTGATGTCTTCACTGTGATTCTACAATGTAGAAAATAGTAAAAAATTAAGAAAAACCCTTGAATGACTAGGTGTGTCCAAACATTTGACTGGTACTCTAGATATGTGAAACCAGGTAACAAGACAGGATGCACCTGAGCTCCAATTCGAGTTTCATAGCAAATGGTCTGAATACTTATGTTAACAAGGTATTTCAGTTTTTTATTTTTAATACATTTGCAAACATTTATATAAACCTGTTTTCGCTTTGTCAGTATGGGGGATTGTGTGTAGATTGCTTTTAATTACTATTATTTTATTTAGAATAAGGCTGTAACGTATCAAAATGTGGGAAAAGTTAAGGGGTCTGAATACTTTCCGAAGGCACTGTATGTGTGCCAGTATGTGTCAGTGTGTGCCAGTGTGTGCCAGTGTGTGCCAGTGTGTGCCAGTGTGTGCCAGTGTGTGCCTGTGTGTGCCAGTGTGTGCCAGTGTGTGCCAGTATGTGTCAGTGTGTGCCAGTGTGTGCCAGTGTGTGCCACTGTGTGCCCGTGTGTGCCAGTGTGTGCCAGTGTGTGCCAGTGTGTGCCAGTGTGTGCCATGTGTGCCAGTGTGTGACAGTGTGTGCCAGTGTGTGCCAGTGTGTGCCCGTGTGTGCCCGTGTGTACGTGCATGCTTGAGTGTGTGTGTACACTACAGGTGGCATCCACAGATTTTCCTGGTAATTGGGAGTCATCTCCTGTAGCCGGTAACCCGTGGTGACAGCCCTGGCATTAGTAGCTGCTGGACCACCATTAGGCTACCAGACACCCTGTAAACCATTCAGAGTGGCTCACTCCCCAGGCTCTACCTGGCCTGTAACCAATCACAGCATATCACACCTTAGGCTGCTGAATGTAGACAGACAAACAGCACCTTGATGTTTTAAGACAGCCACAGACACCTAGGGTGCATCCCAAATGGCCACCTATTCTCTATACTGTGCACTTGTACATTTTTAGTTGGCTGACTTGTTTAGCAGCGTCTTGCTGACTGTAAAGTGGGGCATGAACAAATGATGAGGGAATGAGATCTCCTAATTTACAAGGTGTTATCTGCATTACCCCAAAAAATGCACACACACACACACACACACACACACACACACACACACACACACACACACACACACACACACACACACACACACACACAAAAAACATGTGTTTTAGGATACCACACTATTTATAAAAGGAGGCAGTGGTTGAGTCTCAAATGGAACCCTATTCCCATATCCCCTATATAGAGATCATACCCCTTATATAGAGCCCATATCCCCTATATAGAGATCATACCCCCTATATAGAGCCCTATATAGAGATCATACCCCCTATATAGAGACCATACCCCCTATATAGAGATCATATCCCCTATATAGAGATCATATCCCCTATATAGAGCCCATACCCCCTATATAGAGACCATACCCCTTATATAGAGACCATATCCCTTATATAGAGCCCTTATACAGAGCCCATATCCCTTATATAGAGCCCATAGCCCCTATATAGAACCCATAGCCCCTATATAGAGACCATATCCCTTATATAGAGCCCATATCCCCTATATAGAGACCATATCCCTTATATAGAGCCCATAGCCCCTATATAGAGCCCATATCCCCTATATAGAGCCCATATCCCCTATATAGAGCCCATAGCCCCTATATAGATACCATATCCCCTACATAGAGACCATATCCCTTATATAGAGCTCATATCCCCTATATAGAGCCCATAGCCCCTATATAGAGACCATATCCCCTATATAGAGCCCATATCCCCTATATAGAGCCCATATCCATAATACAGAGACCATATGCCCTATATAGAGACCATATCCCCTATATAGAGCCCATAGCCCCTATATAGAGACCATATCCCTTATATAGAGACCATATCCCTTATATAGAGCCCATAGCCCCTATATAGAGCCCATAGCCCCTATATAGAGACCATATCCCTTATATAGAGACCATATCCCTTATATAGAGCCCATAGCCCCTATATAGAGCCCATAGCTCCTATATAGAGCCCATATCCCTTATATAGAGCCCATAGCCCCTATATAGAGCCCATATCCCTTATACAGAGCCCATATCCCTTATATAGAGCCCATAGCCCCTATATAGAGCCCATATCCCTTATATAGAGACCATATCCCTTATATAGAGCCCATATCCCTTATACAGAGCCCATATCCCTTATACAGAGCCCATAGCCCCTATATAGAGCCCATAGCCCCTATATAGAGACCATATCCCTTATATAGAGCCCATATGCCCTATATAGAGACCATATCCCCTATATAGAGCCCATATCCCTTATATAGAGCCCATAGCCCCTATATAGAGCCCATATCCCTTATACAGAGCCCATATCCCTTATATAGAGCCCATAGCCCTATATAGAGCCCATATCCCTTATATAGAGACCATATCCCTTATATAGAGCCCATATCCCTTATACAGAGCCCATATCCCTTATACAGAGCCCATAGCCCCTATATAGACCCCCATATCCCCTATATAGAGACCATATCCCCTATATAGAGCCCATAGCCCCTATATAGAGACCATATCCCTTATATATATCCCCTATATAGAGATATCCATATCCATATCCCTATATAGAGCCTATATCCCCTATAGAGACCATATATAGACCCATATCCCCTATATATATCCTATATAGAGCCCATAGCCCCTATATAGAGACCATATCCCCTATATAGAGCCCATATCCCCTATATAGAGACCATATCCCTTATATAGAGCCCATAGCCCCTATATAGAGACCATATCCCTTATATAGAGCCCATATCCCCTATATAGAACCCATATCCCCTATATAGAGCCCATATCCCCTATATAGAGGCCATATCCCTTATACAGAGACCATATGCCCTATATAGAGACCATATCCCCTATACAGAGCCTATATCCCCTATATAGAGACCATATCCCCTATACAGAGACCATATCCCTTATATAGAGCCCATAGCCCCTATATAGATACCATATCCCCTACATAGAGACCATATCCCTTATATAGAGCTCATATCCCCTATATAGAGCCCATAGCCCCTATATAGAGACCATATCCCCTATATAGAGCCCATATCCCCTATATAGAGCCCATATCCATAATACAGAGACCATATGCCCTATATAGAGACCATATCCCCTATATAGAGCCCATAGCCCCTATATAGAGACCATATCCCTTATATAGAGACCATATCCCTTATATAGAGCCCATAGCCCCTATATAGAGCCCATAGCCCCTATATAGAGACCATATCCCTTATATAGAGACCATATCCCTTATATAGAGCCCATAGCCCCTATATAGAGCCCATAGCTCCTATATAGAGCCCATATCCCTTATATAGAGCCCATAGCCCCTATATAGAGCCCATATCCCTTATACAGAGCCCATATCCCTTATATAGAGCCCATAGCCCCTATATAGAGCCCATATCCCTTATATAGAGACCATATCCCTTATATAGAGCCCATATCCCTTATACAGAGCCCATATCCCTTATACAGAGCCCATAGCCCCTATATAGAGCCCATAGCCCCTATATAGAGACCATATCCCTTATATAGAGCCCATATGCCCTATATAGAGACCATATCCCCTATATAGAGCCCATATCCCTTATATAGAGCCCATAGCCCCTATATAGAGCCCATATCCCTTATACAGAGCCCATATCCCTTATATAGAGCCCATAGCCCCTATATAGAGCCCATATCCCTTATATAGAGACCATATCCCTTATATAGAGCCCATATTCCTTATACAGAGCCCATATCCCTTATACAGAGCCCATAGCCCCTATATAGACCCCCATATCCCCTATATAGAGACCATATCCCCTATATAGAGCCCATAGCCCCTATATAGAGACCATATCCCTTATATAGAGACCATATCCCCTATATAGAGCCTATATCCCCTATATATAGACCATATCCCTTATATAGAGCCCATAGCCCCTATATAGAGACCATATCCCCTATATAGAGCCCATATCCCCTATATAGAGACCATATCCCCTATATAGAGCCCATAGCCCCTATATAGAGACCATATCCCTTATATAGAGCCCATATCCCCTATATAGAGACCATATCCCTTATATAGAGCCCATAGCCCCTATATAGAGACCATATCCCTTATATAGAGCCCATATCCCCTATATAGAACCCATATCCCCTATATAGAGCCCATATCCCCTATATAGAGGCCATATCCCTTATACAGAGACCATATGCCCTATATAGAGACCATATCCCCTATACAGAGCCTATATCCCCTATATAGAGACCATATCCCCTATACAGAGACCATATCCCTTATATAGAGACCATATCCCCTATACAGAGACCATATCCCTTATACATAGCCCATATCCCTTATATAGAGCCCATAGCCCCTATATAAAGCCCATATCCCTTATATAGAGCCCATATCCCTTATATAGAGCCCATAGCCCGTATATAGAGCCCTTATCCCTTATATAGAGCCCATAGCCCCTATATAGAGCCCATATCCCCTATATAGAGCCCATATCCCTTATATAGAGCCCATATCCCTTATACAGAGCCCATATCCCTTATATAGAGCCCATAGCCCCTATTTAGAGCCCATATCCCTTATATAGAGCCCATAGCCCCTATATAGAGCCCATAGCCCTTATACAGAGCCCATATCCCTTATATAGAGACCATATCCCTTATATAGAGCCCATATCCCTTATACAGAGCCCATATCCCTTATATAGAGCCCATATCCCTTATACAGAGCCCATATCCCTTATATAGAGACCATATCCCTTATATAGAGCCCATATCCCTTATACAGAGCCCATATCCCTTATATAGAGCCCATAGCCCCTATATAGAGCCCATATCCCCTATATAGAGACCATATCCCTTATATAGAGACCATATCCCTTATATAGAGCCCATAGCCCCTATATAGAGCCCATATCCCCTATATAGAGCCCATAGCCCCTATATAGAGACCATATCCCCTATATAGAGACCATATCCCTTATATAGAGCTCATATCCCTATATAGAGCCCATAGCCCCTATATAGAGACCATATCCCTTATATAGAGCTCATATCCCCTATATAGAGCCCATAGCCCCTATATAGAGACCATATCCCTTATATAGAGCCCATATCCCCTATATAGAGCCCATATCCCTTATATAGAGCCCATGTCCCCTATATAGAGCCCATAGCCCCTATATAGAGCCCATAGCCCCTATATAGAGACCATATCCCCTATATAGAGCCCATATCCCCTATATAGAGCCCATAGCCCCTATATAGAGACCATATCCCTTATACAGAGCCCATATCCCCTATATAGAGCCCATATCCCCTATATAGAGGCCATATCCCTTATACAGAGACCATATGCCCTATATAGAGACCATATCCCCTATACAGAGCCCATATCCCCTATATAGAGACCATATCCCCTATACAGAGACCATATCCCTTATATAGAGACCATATCCCCTATACAGAGACCATATCCCTTATACATAGCCCATATCCCTTATATAGAGCCCATAGCCCCTATATAAAGCCCATATCCCTTATATAGAGCCCATATCCCTTATATAGAGCCCATAGCACGTATATAGAGCCCTTATCCCTTATATAGAGCCCATAGCCCCTATATAGAGCCCATATCCCCTATATAGAGCCCATATCCCTTATATAGAGCCCATATCCCTTATACAGAGCCCATATCCCTTATATAGAGCCCATAGCCCCTATTTAGAGCCCATATCCCTTATATAGAGCCCATAGCCCCTATATAGAGCCCATAGCCCTTATACAGAGCCCATATCCCTTATATAGAGACCATATCCCTTATATAGAGCCCATATCCCTTATACAGAGCCCATATCCCTTATATAGAGCCCATATCCCTTATACAGAGCCCATATCCCTTATATAGAGACCATATCCCTTATATAGAGCCCATATCCCTTATACAGAGCCCATATCCCTTATATAGAGCCCATAGCCCCTATATAGAGCCCATAGCCCCTATTTAGAGACCATATCCCTTATATAGAGCCCATATCCCCTATATAGAGACCATATCCCTTATATAGAGACCATATCCCTTATATAGAGCCCATAGCCCCTATATAGAGACCATATCCCCTATATAGAGACCATATCCCTTATATAGAGCTCATATCCCCTATATAGAGCCCATAGCCCCTATATAGAGACCATATCCCTTATATAGAGCTCATATCCCCTATATAGAGCCCATAGCCCCTATATAGAGACCATATCCCTTATATAGAGCCCATATCCCCTATATAGAGCCCATATCCCTTATATAGAGCCCATATCCCCTATATAGAGCCCATAGCCCCTATATAGAGCCCATAGCCCCTATATAGAGACCATATCCCCTATATAGAGCCCATATCCCCTATATAGAGCCCATAGCCCCTATATAGAGACCATATCCCCTATATAGAGACCATATCCCTTATATAGAGCTCATATCCCCTATATAGAGCCCATAGCCCCTATATAGAGACCATATCCCTTATATAGAGCTCATATCCCCTATATAGAGCCCATAGCCCCTATATAGAGACCATATCCCTTATATAGAGCCCATATCCCCTATATAGAGCCCATATCCCTTATATAGAGCCCATGTCCCCTATATAGAGCCCATAGCCCCTATATAGAGCCCATAGCCCCTATATAGAGACCATATCCCCTATATAGAGCCCATATCCCCTATATAGAGCCCATAGCCCCTATATAGAGACCATATCCCTTATACAGAGCCCATATCCCCTATATAGAGCCCATATCCCCTATATAGAGGCCATATCCCTTATACAGAGACCATATGCCCTATATAGAGACCATATCCCCTATACAGAGCCCATATCCCCTATATAGAGACCATATCCCCTATACAGAGACCATATCCCTTATATAGAGACCATATCCCCTATACAGAGACCATATCCCTTATACATAGCCCATATCCCTTATATAGAGCCCATAGCCCCTATATAAAGCCCATATCCCTATATAGAGCCCATATCCCTTATATAGAGCCCATAGCACGTATATAGAGCCCTTATCCCTTATATAGAGCCCATAGCCCCTATATAGAGCCCATATCCCCTATATAGAGCCCATATCCCTTATATAGAGCCCATATCCCTTATACAGAGCCCATATCCCTTATATAGAGCCCATAGCCCCTATTTAGAGCCCATATCCCTTATATAGAGCCCATAGCCCCTATATAGAGCCCATAGCCCTTATACAGAGCCCATATCCCTTATATAGAGACCATATCCCTTATATAGAGCCCATATCCCTTATACAGAGCCCATATCCCTTATATAGAGCCCATATCCCTTATACAGAGCCCATATCCCTTATATAGAGACCATATCCCTTATATAGAGCCCATATCCCTTATACAGAGCCCATATCCCTTATATAGAGCCCATAGCCCCTATATAGAGCCCATAGCCCCTATTTAGAGACCATATCCCTTATATAGAGCCCATATCCCCTATATAGAGACCATATCCCTTATATAGAGACCATATCCCTTATATAGAGCCCATAGCCCCTATATAGAGCCCATATCCCCTATATAGAGCCCATAACCCCTATATAGAGACCATATCCCCTATATAGAGACCATATCCCTTATATAGAGCTCATATCCCCTATATAGAGCCCATAGCCCCTATATAGAGACCATATCCCTTATATAGAGCTCATATCCCCTATATAGAGCCCATAGCCCCTATATAGAGACCATATCCCTTATATAGAGCCCATATCCCCTATATAGAGCCCATATCCCTTATATAGAGCCCATATCCCCTATATAGAGCCCATAGCCCCTATATAGAGCCCATAGCCCCTATATAGAGACCATATCCCCTATATAGAGCCCATATCCCCTATATAGAGCCCATAGCCCCTATATAGAGACCATATCCCTTATACAGAGCCCATATCCCCTATATAGAGCCCATAGCCCCTATATAGAGCCCATATCCCTTATATAGAGCCCATAGCCCCTATTTAGAGACCATATCCCTTATATAGAGCCCATATCCCCTATATAGAGACCATATCCCTTATATAGAGACCATATCCCTTATATAGAGCCCATATCCCTTATACAGAGCCCATATCCCTTATATAGAGACCATATCCCTTATATAGAGCCCATAGCCCCTATATAGAGACCATATCCCCTATATAGAGCCCATAGCCCCTATATAGAGCCCATAGCCCCTATATAGAGACCATATCCCCTATATAGAGCCCATAGCCCCTATATAGAGACCATATCCCTTATACAGAGCCCATATCCCCTATATAGAGCCCATAGCCCCTATATAGAGCCCAACCCGGTAGACTAGAACAGGTTCTCATTTACAACTGCGGCCTGGCCAAGATGAAGCAAAGCAGTTCGACACATCCAACAACACAGTTACACATGGAATAAACAAAACATAGTCAATAATACAGTAGAAAAAGTATATATACAGTGTGTGCAAATGAGGGACGATACTTGCCTACCGGGTTAAATAAAGGTGAAATAAAAAATAAAAATAGAGACCATATCCTCTATATAGAGTCCATATCCCCTATATAGAGCCCATACCCCCTATAAAGAGCCCATACACCCTATATAGAGCCCATATCTCCTACATAGAGCCCATATCTCCTACATAGAGCCTACATCCCCTACATAGAGCCTATATCCCCTATACATATACAGAGCCCATATCCCTTATATAGAGCCATTTGGGACGCATGACCTCATAGTAACCAAGCAGGGTGGTGGAGGCAAGGCAAGACTGTTGTCAGAGTGTAGCAAACTCTGCAGACCTGGGATGGTTGAATCCCCCATATACAGTACATTCGGAATGTATTCAGACCCCTGGACCTTTTCCACATTTTATTATGTTACAGCCTTATTCTAAAATGGATTTTTTTAAATTAAGTAATCAACCTACATACAATACACCAAAATGATGTGCGAAAACAGGCTGTTAGAAATGTTTGCAAATGTATTGAAAGTAAAAAACAGAAATAACTTATTCAGACCCTTTTGCTATGAGACTCAAAATTGAGCTCAGGTGCATCCTGTTCCCATTGATCGTCCTTGAGATTTTTCTACAACTTGATTTAATTAATTGGACATGATTTTGAAAGGCACCCACCTGTCTATATAAGGTCCCACAGTTGACCGTGCATATCAGAGCAAAAACCAAGCCATGAGGTTGAAGGAATTGTCCGTAGAGCGAGACAGTATTGTGTCGAGGCACACATCTGGGAAGGGTACCAGAAAATGTCTGCAGCATTGAAGGTCCCCAAGAACACAGTGGCCTCCATCATTCTTAAATGGAAGAAGATTGGAGCCACTAAGACCTAGATCTGTCCGCGGGGCCAAACTGAGCAATCGGGGGGGAAGGGCCTTGGTCAGGGAGGTGACCAAGAACCCGATGGCCACTCTGATAGAGCTCCAGAAGGACAACCATCTCTGCAGCACTCCACCAATCAGGCTTTTATGACAGAGTGGCCAGATGAAACCAGTCCTCAGTAAAAGGCAAATTACAGCCTGCTTGGAGTTTGCCAAAAGGCACCTAAAGGAATCTCAGCCCTTGGTAAACAAGATTTTCTGGTTTGAAGAAATCCAGATTTGAACTATTTGGCCTGAATGCCAGGCTTCATGTCTGGAGGAAACCTGGCACCATCCCTACGGTGAAGCATGATGGTGGCAACATCATTCTGTGGGGATGTTTTCAGCGACAGGGACTGAGAGACTAGTCAGGATCGAAGGAAAGATGAACAGAGTAAAGTACCTAGAGATCCTTGATGAAAACCTGTTCCAGAGTGCTCAGGACCTCAGACTGGGGCAAAGTTTCACCTTCCAACAAGACATCGAACCTAAGCACACAGCCAAGACAATGCAGGAGTGGCTTTGGGACAAGTCTCTGAATGTCCTTGAGTTGCCCAGACAGAACCCGGACTTGAACCATATCGAACTTCTCTGGAGAGACCTGAAAATAGCGGTGCAGCGATGCTCCCCATCCAACCTGACAGATTTTGGGAGGATCTGCAGAGGAGATTGGGAGAACCTCCCCAAATACAGCTTGTAGCGTCATACCCAGGAAGACTCAAGGCTGTAATCGCTGCCAAAGGTGCTTCAACAAAGTACTGAGTAAAGGGTCTGAATACTTCAAGTTGAAGTCGAAAGTTTACATACACCTTAGCCAAATATATTTAACCTCCATTTTTCACAATTCCTGACATTTAATCCTAGTAAAAATTCCCTGTCTTAGGTCAGTTAGGATCACCACTTTATTTTAAGAATGTGAAATGGCAAAATAATAGTAGAGAAAATTATTGATTTCAGCTTTTATTTCTTTCATCACATTCGCAGTGGGTCAGAAGTTTACAGTGCCTTGCGAAAGTATTCGGCCCCCTTGAACTTTGCGACCTTTTGCCACATTTCAGGCTTCAAACATAAAGATATAAAACTGTATTTTTTTTGTGAAGAATCAACAACAAGTGGGACACAATCATGAAGTGGAACGACATTTATTGGATATTTCAAACTTTTTTAACAAATAAAAAACTGAAAAATTGGGCGTGCAAAATCATTCAGCCCCCTTAAGTTAATACTTTGTAGCGCCACCTTTTGCTGCGATTACAGCTGTAAGTCGCTTACATTTACATTTACATTTAAGTCATTTAGCAGACGCTCTTATCCAGAGCGACTTACAAATTGGTGCTTTCACCTTATGACATCCAGTGGAACAGCCACTTTACAATAGTGCATCTAGGTCTTTTAAGGGGGGGGAGGGTGAGAAGGATTACTTTATCCTATCCTAGGTATTCCTTAAAGAGGTGGGGTTTCAGGTGTCTCCGGAAGGTGGTGATTGACTCCGCTGTCCTGGCGTCGTGAGGGAGTTTGTTCCACCATTGGGGGGCCAGAGCAGCGAACAGTTTTGACTGGGCTGAGCGGGAACTGTACTTCCTCAGTGGTAGGGAGGCGAGCAGGCCAGAGGTGGATGAACGCAGTGCCCTTGTTTGGGTGTAGGGCCTGATCAGAGCCTGGAGGTACTGAGGTGCCGTTCCCCTCACAGCTCCGTAGGCAAGCACCATGGTCTTGTAGCGGATGCGAGCTTCAACTGGAAGCCAGTGGAGAGAGCGGAGGAGCGGGGTGACGTGAGAGAACTTGGGAAGGTTGAACACCAGACGGGCTGCGGCGTTCTGGATGAGTTGTAGGGGTTTAATGGCACAGGCAGGGAGCCCAGCCAACAGCGAGTTGCAGTAATCCAGACGGGAGATGACAAGTGCCTGGATTAGGACCTGCGCCGCTTCCTGTGTGAGGCAGGGTCGTACTCTGCGGATGTTGTAGAGCATGAACCTACAGGAACGGGCCACCGCCTTGATGTTATTTGAGAACGACAGGGTGTTGTCCAGGATCACGCCAAGGTTCTTAGCGCTCTGGGACGAGGACACAATGGAGTTGTCAACCGTGATGGCGAGATCATGGAACGGGCAGTCCTTCCCAGGGAGGAAGAGCAGCTCCGTCTTGCCGAGGTTCAGCTTGAGGTGATGATCCGTCATCCACACTGATATGTCTGCCAGACATGCAGAGATGCGATTCGCCACCTGGTCGTCAGAAGGGGAAAGGAGAAGATTAATTGTGTGTCGTCTGCATAGCAATGATAGGAGAGACCATGTGAGGTTATGACAGAGCCAAGTGACTTGGTGTATAGCGAGAATAGGAGAGGGCCTAGAACAGAGCCCTGGGGGACACCAGTGGTGAGAGCACGTGGTGAGGAGACGGATTCTCGCCACGCCACCTGGTAGGAGCGACCTGTCAGGTAGGACGCAATCCAAGCGTGGGCCGCGCCGGAGATGCCCAACTCGGAGAGGGTGGAGAGGAGGATCTGATGGTTCACAGTATCGAAGGCAGCCGATAGGTCTAGAAGGATGAGAGCAGAGGAGAGAGAGTTAGCTTTAGCAGTGCGGAGCGCCTCCGTGATACAGAGAAGAGCAGTCTCAGTTGAATGACTAGTCTTGAAACCTGACTGATTTGGATCAAGAAGGTCATTCTGAGAGAGATAGCGGGAGAGCTGGCCAAGGACGGCACGTTCAAGAGTTTTGGAGAGAAAAGAAAGAAGGGATACTGGTCTGTAGTTGTTGACATCGGAGGGATCGAGTGTAGGTTTTTTCAGAAGGGGTGCAACTCTCGCTCTCTTGAAGACGGGAGGGACGTAGCCAGCGGTCAGGGATGAGTTGATGAGCGAGGTGAGGTAAGGGAGAAGGTCACCGGAGATGGTCTGGAGAAGAGAGGAGGGGATAGGGTCAAGCGGGCAGGTTGTTGGGCGGCCGGCCGTCACAAGACGCGAGATGTCATCTGGAGAGAGAGGGGAGAAAGAGGTCAGAGCACAGGGTAGGGCAGTGTGAGCAGAACCAGCGGTGTCGCAGAACCAGCGGTGTCGTTTGACTTAGCAAACGAGGATCGGATGTCGTCGACCTTCTTTTCAAAATGGTTGACGAAGTCATCTGCAGAGAGGGAGGGGGGGGGGGGAGGAGGATTCAAGAGGGAGGAGAAGGTGGCAAAGAGCTTCCTAGGGTTAGAGGCAGATGCTTGGAATTTAGAGTGGTAGAAAGTGGCTTTAGCAGCAGAGACAGAGGAGGAAAATGTAGAGAGGAGGGAGTGAAAGGATGCCAGGTCCGCAGGGAGGCGAGTTTTCCTCCATTTCCGCTCGGCTGCCCGGAGCCCTGTTCTGTGAGCTCGCAATGAGTCGTCGAGCCACGGAGCGGGAGGGGAGGACCGAGCCGGCCTGGAGGATAGGGGACATAGAGAGTCAAAGGATGCAGAAAGGGAGGAGAGGAGGGTTGAGGAGGCAGAATCAGGAGATCGGTTGGAGAAGGTTTGAGCAGAGGGAAGAGATGATAGGATGGAAGAGGAGAGAGTAGCGGGGGAGAGAGAGCGAAGGTTGGGACGGCGCGATACCATCCGAGTAGGGGCAGTGTGGGAAGTGTTGGATGAGAGCGAGAGGGAAAAGGATACAAGGTAGTGGTCGGAGACTTGGAGGGGAGTTGCAATGAGGTTAGTGGAGGAACAGCATCTAGTAAAGATGAGGTCGAGCGTATTGCCTGCCTTGTGAGTAGGGGGGGAAGGTGAGAGGGTGAGGTCAAAAGAGGAGAGGAGTGGAAAGAAGGAGGCAGAGAGGAATGAGTCAAAGGTAGACGTGGGGAGGTTAAAGTCGCCCAGAACTGTGAGAGGTGAGCCGTCCTCAGGAAAGGAGCTTATCAAGGCATCAAGCTCATTGATGAACTCTCCGAGGGAACCTGGAGGGCGATAAATGATAAGGATGTTAAGCTTGAAAGGGCTGGTAACTGTGACAGCATGGAATTCAAAGGAGGCGATAGACAGATGGGTAAGGGGAGAAAGAGAGAATGACCACTTGGGAGAGATGAGGATCCCGGTGCCACCACCCCGCTGACCAGAAGCTCTCGGGGTGTGCGAGAGCACGTGGGCGGACGAAGAGAGAGCAGTAGGAGTAGCGGTGTTGTCTGTGGTGATCCATGTTTCCGTCAGAGCCAAGAAGTCGCTTGGGGTATGTCTCTATCAGTTTTGCACATCGAGAGACTGACATTTTTTCCCATTCCTCCTTGCAAAACAGCTCGAGCTCAGTGAGGTTGGATGGAGAGCATTTGTGAACAGCAGTTTTCAGTTCTTTCCACAGATTCTCGATTGGATTCAGGTCTGGACTTTGACTTGGCCATTCTAACACGTGGATATGTTTATTTTTGAACCATTCCATTGTAGATTTTGCTTTATGTTTTGGATCATTGTCTTGTTGGAAGACAAATCTCCGTCCCAGTCTCAGGTCTTTTGCAGACTCCATCAGGTTTTCTTCCAGAATAGTCCTGTATTTGGCTCCATCCATCTTCCCATCAATTTTAACCATCTTCCCTGTCCCTGCTGAAGAAAAGCAGGCCCAAACCATGATGCTGCCACCACCATGTTTGACAGTGGGGATGGTGCGTTCAGGGTGATGAGCTGTGTTGCTTTTACGCCAAACATAACATTTTGCATTGTTGCCAAAAAGTTCAATTTTGGTTTCATCTGACCAGAGCACCTTCTTCCACATGTTTGGTGTGTCTCCCAGGTGTCTTGTGGCAAACTTTAAAGGACACTTTTTATGGATATCTTTAAGAAATGGCTTTCTTCTTGCCGCTCTTCCATAAAGGCCAGATTTGTGCAATATACGACTGATTGTTGTCCTATGGACAGAGTCTCCCACCTCAGCTGTAGATCTCTGCAGTTCATCCAGAGTGATCATGGGCTTCTTGGCTGCATCTCTGATCAGTCTTCTCCTTGTATGAGCTGAAAGTTTAGAGGGACGGCCAGGTCTTGGTAGATTTGCAGTGGTCTGATACTCCTTCCATTTCAATATTATCGCTTGCACAGTGCTCCTTGGGATGTTTAAAGCTTGGGAAATCTTTTTGTATCCAAATCCGGCTTTAAACTTCTTCACAACAGTATCTCGGACCTGCCTGGTGTGTTCCTTGTTCTTCATGATGCTCTCTGCGCTTTTAACGGACCTCTGAGGCTATCACAGTGCAGGTGCATTTATACGGAGACTTGATTACACACAGGTGGATTGTATTTATCATCATTAGTCATTTAGGTCAACATTGGATCATTCAGAGATCCTCACTGAACTTCTGGAGAGAGTTTGCTGCACTGAAAGTAAAGGGGCTGAATAATTTTGCACGCCCAATTTTTCAGTTTTTGATTTGTTAAAAAAGTTTGAAATATCCAATAAATGTCGTTCCACTTCATGATTGTGTCCCACTTGTTGTTGATTCTTCAAAAAAAAATACAGTTTTATATCTTTATGTTTGAAGCCTGAAATGTGGCAAAAGTTCGCAAAGTTCAAGGGGGCCGAATACTTTCGCAAGGCACTGTACATATAATGAAGTAGCTCTAATACATATAATGAAGTAGCTCTAATACATAGAATGAAGTATCTCTAATACATAGAATGAAGTAGCTCTAATACATAGAATGAAGTAGCTCTAATACATAGAATGAAGTAGTCTAGCTCTAATACATAGAATGAAGTATCTCTAATACATAGAATGAAGTAGCTCTAATGCATAGAATGAAGTAGCTCTAAAGCGTAGAATGAAGTAGCTCTAATACATATAATGAAGTAGCTCTAATACATAGAATGAAGTATCTCTAATACATAGAATGAAGTATCTCTAATACATAGAATGAAGTAGCTCTAATGCATAGAATGAAGTAGCTCTAATGCGTAGAATGAAGTAGCTCTAATACATAGAATGAAGTATCCTATTCTAACCTCTGTTTGTCTCTGTCTGTTCCAGGGGATAGATTTTGCTAGTTTCACAGGTTACATGTTCCTGGGGATCTGTCTGGTCCTCCTCACCTCCTTCCCTTTCCTTCGCCTACTTTACTGGAACAAGAAGCTATACAACAAGGAGTCCAGCGAGATCGTCGGTGAGTTGTGTTTGTGATTGTTTGAGACTGTTGGTGTGTGTTTGTGTATAGCTGGCTAGCTAAAGCCAACTTCCTATAAATGCTAGTTGGCTAGTATTACGGAGAAACATCCAAACATTAATAAGCTACATAGCTTGATCAAATACATTTACTGACACACCTCTCGCGAGTCCTGCCTGTCACTGGCAGCTAAATTCAAACGCTGTGTTTTTAACTCAACACTCTTTCTCCTCCACTGCAACTAGTACTTTTGGGTGTCAGGGAAAATGTACGGAATAAAAAGTACATTATTTTCTTTAGGAACGTAGTGAAGTAAAAGTTGTCAAAAATATAAATAGTAAAGTACAGAAAAAACAACAACTACTTAATTATGGAGTACATTAAAGTATTTTTTACTTAAGTACTTTACACCACTGACTATTGTTCAAGCCATTATTGGAGGGACAGCACACGGATGAGGCAAAGAGAGAGAGAGAGGAGTTGGCTCCCAGGGGACCACCGGACACCGGGGCTATAGGTGTTAGGTGTAGTTACCTAGACATAGAGAGAGAGAGAGGAGTTGGCTCCCAGGGGACCACCGGACACTGGGGCTATAGGTGTTAGGTGTAGTTACCTAGACATAGAGAGAGAGAGAGGAGTTGGCTCCTAGGGGACCACCAGACACCGGGGCTATAGGTGTTAGGTGTAGTTACCTAGACATAGAGAGAGAGAGGAGTTGGCTCCCAGGGGACCACCGGACACTGGGGCTATAGGTGTTAGGTGTAGTTACCTAGACTTGAGAGAGAGAGGAGTTGGCTCCCAGGGGACCACCGGACACCGGGGCTATAGGTGTTAGGTGTAGTTACCTAGACATAGAGAGAGAGAGAGAGGAGTTGGCTCCCAGGGGTACCACCGGACACCTTAGGTGATATAGATGTAGTTACCTAGATATAGAGAGAGAGTAGTTGGCACCGGACACCGGGGCTATAGGTGTTAGGTGTAGTTACCTAGACATAGAGAGAGAGAGAGGAGTTGGCTCCTAGGGGACCACCAGACACCGGGGCTATAGGTGTTAGGTGTAGTTACCTAGACATAGAGAGAGAGAGAGAGGAGTTGGCTCCCAGGGGACCACCGGACACTGGGGCTATAGGTGTTAGGTGTAGTTACCTAGACATAGAGAGAGAGAGGAGTTGGCTCCCAGGGGACCACCGGACACCGGGGCTATAGGTGTTAGGTGTAGTTACCTAGACATAGAGAGAGAGAGAGAGTTGGCTCCCAGGGGACCACCGGACACCGGGGCTATAGGTGTTAGGTGTAGTTACCTAGACATAGAGAGAGAGAGAGGTGTTAGTTGGTTACCTAGACTCTAGACATAGGGGACCACCAGACACCGGACATACCTAGGCTATAGGTGTTAGGTGTAGTTACCTAGACATAGAGAGAGAGAGGAGTTGGCTCCCAGGGGACCACCGGACACCGGGGCTATAGGTGTTAGGTGATAGTTACTAGTAGTTACCTAGACATAGAGAGAGAGAGAGAGTTGGCTCCCTAGATGTAGTTACCTAGATATACCTAGATGTAGGGGACCACCAGACACCGGGGCTATAGGTGTTAGGTGTAGTTACCTAGACATAGAGAGAGAGAGGAGTTGGCTCCCAGGGGACCACCGGACACCGGGGCTATAGGTGTTAGGTGTAGTTACCTAGACATAGAGAGAGAGAGAGGAGTTGGCTCCTAGGGGACCACCAGACACCGGGGCTATAGGTGTTAGGTGTAGTTACCTAGACATAGAGAGAGAGAGAGGAGTTGGCTCCCAGGGGACCACCGGACACCGGGGCTATAGGTGTTAGGTGTAGTTACCTAGACATGGAGAGAGAGATGTAGTTAGTTGGCTCCCAGGGGACCACCGATGACACCGGGGCTATAGGTGTGTAGGTGTAGATACCTAGGCATAGAGAGAGAGAGAGGAGTTGGCTCCCAGGGGACCACCGGACACCGGGGCTATAGGTGTTAGGTGTAGTTACCTAGACATAGAGACTATAGGTGCACATTTTCCACCTTTTGAAAACGTAGCCTACTTCTAATAGTTAACACTCACTAGTCTAGCTATGTACTGTAATTATTAGCTAGATGCAGATATGTTGATTACAAAAACTGTGCAAAGCTGGTGGATGTAGTTAGATATACCTAGATATACCTAGATGTAGTTACCCAGATATACCTAGATGTAGTTACCTAGATGTAGTTACCTAGATATACCTAGATGTAGTTACCTAGATATACCTAGATGTAGTTACCTAGATGTAGTTACCTAGATATACCTAGATGTAGTTACCTAGATATACCTAGATGTAGTTACCTAGATGTAGTTACCTAGATGTAGTTACCTAGATATACCTAGATGTAGTTACCTAGATATACCTAGATGTAGTTACCTAGATATACCTAGATGTAGTTACCTAGATGTAGTTACCTAGATGTAGTTACCTAGATATACCTAGATGTAGTTACCTAGATGTAGTTACCTAGATATACCTAGATGTAGTTACCTAGATGTAGTTACCTAGATGTAGTTACCTAGATGTACCTAGATGTAGTTACCTAGATGTAGTTACCTAGATATACCTAGATGTAGTTACCTAGATGTAGTTACCCAGATATACCTAGATGTAGTTACCTAGATATACCTAGATGTAGTTACCTAGATGTAGTTACCTAGATGTATTACCTAGATGTAGTTACCTAGATGTACCTAGATTACCTAGATATACCTAGATGTAGTTACCTAGATGTACCTAGATGTAGTTACCTAGATGTAGTTACCTAGATATACCTAGATGTAGTTACCTAGATATACCTAGATGTAGTTACCTAGATGTAGTTACCTAGATATACCTAGATGTACCTAGATGTACCTAGATTACCTAGATAGAGATATACCCTAGATGTACCTAGATTACCTAGATGTACCTAGATGTAGTTACCTAGATGTAGTTACCTATGTAGTTACCTAGATGTAGTTACCTAGATGTAGTTACCTAGATGTAGATAGATATACCTAGATGTAGTTACCTAGATATACCTAGATGTAGTTACCTAGATACCTGTAGTTAGATGTAGTTACCTAGATGTACCTAGATGTAGTTACCTAGATGTAGTTACCCAGATATACCTAGATGTAGTTACCTAGATGTAGTTACCTAGATATACCTAGATGTAGTTACCTAGATATACCTAGATGTAGTTACCTAGATGTAGTTACCTAGATGTAGTTACCTAGATATACCTAGATGTAGTTACCTAGATATACCTAGATGTAGTTACCTAGATGTAGTTACCTAGATGTAGTTACCTAGATGTAGTTACCTAGATATACCTAGATGTATACCTAGATGTAGTTACCTAGATGTAGTTACCTAGATATACCTAGATGTAGTTACCTAGATATACCTAGATGTAGTTACCTAGATGTAGTTACCTAGATGTACCTAGATGTAGTTACCTAGATGTAGTTACCCAGATATACCTAGATGTAGTTACCTAGATATACCTAGATGTAGTTACCTAGATGTAGTTACCTAGATGTAGTTACCTAGATATACCTAGATGTAGTTACCTAGATGTAGATGTACCCTAGATGTAGTTACCTAGATATAGCTAGATGTAGTTACCTAGATGTAGTTACCTAGATGTAGTTACCTAGATGTAGTTACCTAGATGTACCTAGATGTAGTTACCTAGATGTAGTTACCTAGATATACCTAGATGTAGTTACCTAGATGTAGTTACCTAGATATACCTAGATGTAGTTACCTAGATATACCTAGATGTAGTTACCTAGATGTAGTTACCTAGATATACCTAGATGTAGTTACCTAGATATACCTAGATGTAGTTACCTAGATGTACCTAGATGTAGTTACCTAGATATACCTAGATGTAGTTACCTAGATGTAGTTACCTAGATGTAGTTACCTAGATGTAGTTACCCTAGATGTAGTTACCTAGATTACCTAGATATACCTAGATGTAGTTACCTAGATATACCTAGATGTAGTTACCTAGATGTAGTTACCTAGATGTAGTTACCTAGATGTAATTACCTAGACATACCTAGATGTAGTTACCCAGATATACCTAGATGTAGTTACCTAGATATACCTAGATGTAGTTACCTAGATGTACCTAGATATACCTAGATGTAGTTACCTAGATATACCTAGATGTAGTTACCTAGATATACCTAGATAGTTACCTAGATAGATGTAGTTACCTAGATGTATTACCTAGATGTAGTTACCTAGATAGTTACCTAGATTACCTAGATATACCTAGATGTAGTTACCTAGATATACCTAGATGTAGTTACCTAGATATACCTAGATGTAGTTACCTACCTAGATGTAGTTACCTAGATGTAGTTACCTAGATATACCTAGATGTAGTTACCTAGATATACCTAGATGTAGTTACCTAGATGTAGTTACCTAGATATACCTAGATGTAGTTACCTAGATGTAGTTACCTAGATGTAGTTACCTAGATATACCTAGATGTAGTTACCTAGATATACCTAGATGTAGTTACCTAGATATACCTAGATGTAGTTACCTAGATACCTAGATGTAGTTACCTAGATATACCTAGATGTACCTAGTTACCTAGATACCTAGATGTACCTAGATGTAGTTACCTAGATGTAGTTACCTAGATATACCTAGATGTAGTTACCTAGATATACCTAGATAGTTACCTAGATATACCTAGATGTAGATTACCTAGATATAGTTACCTAGATGATGTAGTTACCTAGATATACCTAGATGTAGTTACCTAGATGTAGTTACCTAGATGTAGTTACCTAGATATACCTAGATGTAGTTACCTAGATGTAGTTACCTAGATATACCTAGATGTAGTTACCTAGATATACCTAGATGTAGTTACCTAGATATACCTAGATGTAGTTACCTAGATATACCTAGATGTAGTTACCTAGATATACCTAGATGTAGTTACCTAGATGTAGTAGATACCTAGATGTAGTTACCTAGATAGTAGATGTAGTTACCTAGATATACCTAGATATACCTAGATGTAGTTACCTAGATATACCTAGATGTAGTTACCTAGATGTATACCTAGATGTAGATTACCTAGATGTAGTTACCTAGATGTAGTTACCCTAGATAGATGTAGTTACCTAGATATACCTAGATGTAGTTACCTAGATACCTAGATATACCTAGATGTAGTTACCTAGATGATAGTTACCTAGATATACCTAGATGTAGTTACCTAGATGTAGTTACCTAGATATTACCTAGATGTAGTTACCTAGATAGATACCTAGATGTAGTTACCTAGAGATATACCTAGATGTAGTTACCTAGATATACCTAGATGTAGTTACCTAGATGTAGTTACCTAGATGTATACCTAGATGTAGTTACCTAGATATACCTAGATGTAGTTACCTAGATGTAGTTACCTAGATGTAGATATACCTAGATGTAGTTAGATATACCTAGATGTAGTTACCTAGATACCTAGATGTACCCAGATGTACCTAGATGTAGTTACCTAGATATACCTAGATGTAGTTACCTAGATGTAGTTACCTAGATATTACCTAGATGTAGTTACCTAGATATACCTAGATGTAGTTACCTAGATATGTAGTTACCTAGATGTAGTTACCTAGATGTATTACCTAGATGTATACCTAGATGTAGTTACCTAGATGTAGTTACCTAGATGTAGTTACCTAGATATACCTAGATGTAGTTACCTAGATGTAGATTACCTAGATGTAGTTACCTATATACCTAGATGTAGTTACCTAGATATACCTAGATGTAGTTACCTAGATGTAGATATACCTAGATGTAGTTACCTAGATATACCTAGATGTAGTTACCCAGATATACCTAGATGTACCTACCTGTAGTTACCTAGATGTAGTTACCTAGATGTAGTTACCTAGATATACCTAGATGTAGTTACCTAGATGTACCTAGATATACCTAGATGTAGTTACCTAGATGTATACCTGTAGATGATGTAGTTACCTAGATATACCTAGATGTAGTTACCTAGATGTAGTTACCTAGATATACCTAGATGTAGTTACCTAGATGTAGTTACCTAGATATACCTAGATGTAGTTACCTAGATATACCTAGATGTAGTTACCTAGATGTAGTTACCTAGATATACCTAGATGTTACCTAGATTACCTAGATAGATGTAGTTACCTAGATGTAGTTACCTAGATGTAGTTACCTAGATATACCTAGATGTAGTTACCTAGATATACCTAGATTACCTAGATATACCTAGATGTAGTTACCTAGATGTAGTTACCTAGATGTACCTAGATGTAGTTACCCAGATATACCTAGATGTAGTTACCTAGATATACCTAGATGTAGTTACCTAGATGTAGTTACCTAGATGTAGTTACTTAGATGTACCTAGATGTAGTTACCTAGATATAGCTAGATGTAGTTACCTAGATGTAGTTACCTAGATGTAGTTACCTAGATGTAGATGTAGTTACCTAGATGTAGTTACCTAGATATACCTAGATGTAGTTACCTAGATGTAGTTACTAGATGTATTACCTAGATGTAGATGTAGTTACCTAGATACCCTAGATGTATTACCTACCTAGATGTAGTTACCTAGATATACCTAGTGTAGTTACCTAGATATACCTAGATATACCTAGATGTAGTTACCTAGATATACCTAGATGTAGTTACCTAGATGTAGTTACCTAGATGTAGTTACCTAGATGTAGATATATATACCTTACCTAGATGTACCTAGATGTAGTGTAGATTACCTAGATATACCTAGATGTAGTTACCTAGATATACCTAGATGTAGTTACCTAGATGTAGTTACCTAGACATACCTAGATGTAGTTACCTAGATATACCTAGATGTAGTTACCTAGATGTAGTTACCTAGATGATACCTAGATGTAGTTACCTAGATATACCTAGATGTAGTTACCTAGATATACCTAGATGTAGTTACCTAGATACCTAGATGTAGTTACCTAGATATACCTAGATTACTTAGATGTACCTAGATGTAGTTACCTAGATGTAGTTACTAGATGTAGTTACCTAGATGTAGTTACCTAGATGTAGTTACCTAGATGTACCTAGATACCTAGATGTAGTTACCTAGATGTAGTTACCTAGATGTACCTAGATGTAGTTACCTAGATGTAGTTACCTAGATATACCTAGATGTAGTTACCTAGATGTAGTTACCTAGATATACCTAGAGATATATTACCTAGATGTAGTTACCTAGATGTAGTACCTAGATGTAGATTTACCTAGATGTAGATGTAGTTACCTAGATGTAGTTACCTAAATATACCTAGATGATGTAGTTACCTCTTTCTCTCTCTCTCTCTGTAGTTACTCTCTCTGTAGTTACCCCCTGTACCTCTCTCTCTACTATTTCCTCTCTTACCTCTCTAGATGTACCTTCTCTTACTCTCTACTCTGTAGTTACTGATCTAGTCTCTGTCTCCCCCTCTCTCTCTCTTTCTCTCTCTCCCTCTTTTTCTCTCTCTCTCTCTCCTCCCTTCTCTCTCTCTCTCCCCCTTCTCTCTCTCTCCGTCCTCTCTCTCTCTGTCTCCCCCTCTCTCTCTCTCTCTCTCTCTCGCTCTCTCTCTCTCCCTCTGCTCTCTCTCTCTCTCTCTCTCTCTCTCTCTCTCTCTCTCTCTCTCTCTCTCTCTCTCTCTCTCTCTCTGTCACTCTCTCTCTCTCTCTCTCTCTCTCTCCCCCCTTCTCTCTCTCTCTCTGTCTCTCTCTTTTTCTCTTTTTCTCTCTCTCTCCCCCCTTCTCTCTCTCTCTTTCTCTCTCTCTCTCCATTCAATTCAAGGGGCTTTATTGGCATGGGAAACATGTGTTAACATTGCCAAAGCAAGTGAGGTAGATAATATACAAAAGTGAAATAAACAATAAAATGAACAGTAAACATTGTTAACAGTAACATCTCTCTCTCTCGCTCTCTCGCTCTCTCTCTCTCTCTCAATCTCTCTCTCTCTCTGTCACTCTCTCTCTCTCTCTCTCTCTCAATCTCTCTCTCTCTCTCTCTGTCACTCTCTCTCTCTCTCTCTCTGTCACTCTCTCTCTCTCTCTCTCTCTCTCTCTCTCTCTCTCTCTCTCTCTCTCTGTCTCTCTCTCTCTCTCTCCCCTCTCTCTCTCTCTCTCTCTCTCTCTCTCTCTCTCTCTCAATTCAATTAAATTCAATTGACTTTATTGACACGGCAAGTTCATTATTACTTTCATTGTCAAAGTATACATATCGAAAAATAAAAACAAAAAATATATTTATATCTAAATAAATGGTGGGACCAACAGCAATAATAATAGTAGTAGTGGACATGGGATTACCATTAACAACAACAACAATATTAATGAGAACAACAATACATTTGTCACGAGTCCGACCGAGGGTGTTTCCCCTTCCCGGGCGGGTGGCGCTCGGCGGTCGTCATCACCGGCCTATTAGCTGCCACTGATTGTTTTTCCTCCCCCTCCTTGTATGTTTAGTGGTAGCACCTGTTCATGTCTAATTAGTTTGTCTTTATTAGACAGCCGGCCCGCCTGGTTGTTGTGCGGGATTATTTCATTGTAAACCTTCGGCTCTGTTGTAAGAGGTACGTGCTTAGTCGTGATTTTTTCCATTGTACTTTTTCCCCGTTGTTTGGGAACATTACTTTTGTGAGCACCCTGTGTTGCGTTGGTGCTAGTAAAAGACGCACAGCATTAAACTCTGTCTCCTGCATTTGACTCCACACCCACGACACCCGGAGCATTACAACATTAAAGAAATAGTAGTAGACCAGTGTCAACATGACTGAGAAGACACATGACCTGGTAGTAGACCAGTGTCAACATGACTGAGAAGACACATGACCTGGTAGTAGACCAGTGTCAACATGACTAAGAAGACACATGACGTGGTAGTAGACCAGTGTCAACATGACTGAGAAGACACATGACCTGGTAGTAGACCAGTGTCATCATGACTGAGAAGACACATGACCTGGTAGTAGACCAGTGTCAACATGACTGAGAAGACACATGACCTGGTAGTAGACCAGTGTCAACATGACTGAGAAGACACATGACCTGGTAGTAGACCAGTGTCAACATGACTGAGAAGAGACATGACCTGGTAGTAGACCAGTGTCAACATGACTGAGAAGACACATGACCTGGTAGTAGACCAGTGTCAACATGACTGAGAAGACACATGACCTGGTAGTAGACCAGTGTCATCATGACTGAGAAGACACATGACCTGGTAGTAGACCAGTGTCAACATGACTGAGAAGACACATGACCTGGTATGAAAGACAAAACAAAACAAGATGGGAAATATTATCGACATTACTTTGCACTTTTCACTGGCTGTCCCTCAGGTTGTGGCAGGAGGACACATATTTGGCTGCCAAAACTGCAAATTTTGGATTTTCACCCAATAAATATTGATTTTTTTCTTCATCTTTTATAGTTTCAAATTCTTTGTATTGAATTATAATTTTGGGAAAGAAATATTCTCTTAGGTCTGAGTATTTGTCGCAGTGCAATAGGAAATGCAGCTCTGTCTCTACCTCTCCCCTGGAGCAGAGTGAGCACAGCCTGTCCTCTCTGGGCAGCCAGGTTTGTCTGTGACGACCGGTCTCTATAGCCAGACTGTCCTCTCTGGGCAGCCAGGTTTGTCTGTGACGACCGGTCTCTATAGCCAGACTGTCCTCTCTGGGCAGCCAGGTTTGTCTGTGACGACCGGTCTCTATAGCCAGACTGTCCTCTCTGGGCAGCCAGGTTTGTCTGTGACGACCGGTCTCTATAGCCAGACTGTCCTCTCTGGGCAGCCAGGTTTGTCTGTGACGACCGGTCTCTATAGCCAGACTGTCCTCTCTGGGTAGCCAGGTTTGTCTGTGACGACCGGTCTCTATAGCCAGACTGTCGTCTCTGGGCAGCCAGGTTTGTCTGTGACGACCGGTCTCTATAGCCAGACTGTCCTCTCTGGGCAGCCAGGTTTGTCTGTGACGACCGGTCTCTATAGCCAGACTGTCCTCTCTGGGCAGTCAGGTTTGTCTGTGACGACCGGTCTCTATAGCCAGACTGTCCTCTCTGGGTAGCCAGGTTTGTCTGTGACGACCGGTCTCTATAGCCAGACTGTCGTCTCTGGGCAGCCAGGTTTGTCTGTGACGACCGGTCTCCATAGCCAGACTGTCCTCTCTGGGCAGCCAGGTTTGTCTGTGACGACCGGTCTCTATAGCCAGACTGTCCTCTCTGGGCAGCCAGGTTTGTCTGTGACGACCGGTCTCTATAGCCAGACTGTCCTCTCTGGGTAGCCAGGTTTGTCTGTGACGACCGGTCTCTATAGCCAGACTGTCGTCTCTGGGCAGCCAGGTTTGTCTGTGACGACCGGTCTCTATAGCCAGACTGTCCTCTCTGGGCAGCCAGGTTTGTCTGTGACGACCGGTCTCTATAGCCAGACTGTCCTCTCTGGGCAGTCAGGTTTGTCTGTGACGACCGGTCTCTATAGCCAGACTGTCCTCTCTGGGTAGCCAGGTTTGTCTGTGACGACCGGTCTCTATAGCCAGACTGTCGTCTCTGGGCAGCCAGGTTTGTCTGTGACGACCGGTCTCTATAGCCAGACTGTCCTCTCTGGGCAGCCAGGTTTGTCTGTGACGACCGGTCTCTATAGCCAGACTGTCCTCTCTGGGCAGCCAGGTTTGTCTGTGACGACCGGTCTCTATAGCCAGACTGTCCTCTCTGGGCAGCCAGGTTTGTCTGTGACGACCGGTCTCTATAGCCAGACTGTCCTCTCTGGGTAGCCAGGTTTGTCTGTGACGACCGGTCTCTATAGCCAGACTGTCGTCTCTGGGCAGCCAGGTTTGTCTGTGACGACCGGTCTCTATAGCCAGACTGTCCTCTCTGGGCAGCCAGGTTTGTCTGTGACGACCGGTCTCTATAGCCAGACTGTCCTCTCTGGGCAGCCAGGTTTGTCTATGACGACCGGTCTCTATAGCCAGACTGTGCTCACTGAATCTGTACCTAGTCAATGTTTTCCTCAGTTTTCTATCAGTCACAGTGGTCAGATAGTCTGCCACCATGTACTGTCTGTTTAGAGCCAAATAGCAGTGAAGTTTACTTTGATTTGTTGTGGTGTCTTTCCAATAGGTGATATATTTGTATTTTTGTTTTGTGATGATTTGGTTGGGTCAGATGTTCTGAGTGCTGTCCTGAGGCTCTATGGGGCTGGTTTGGGTTGGTGAACTGAGCCTCAGAACCAGCTGGCTGAGTGCTGTTCTGAGGCTCTATGGGGTTGGTTTGGGTTGGTGAACTGAGCCTCAGAACCAGCTGGCTGAGTACTGTCCTGAGTCTCTATGGGGTTGGTTTGGGTTGGTGAACTGAGCCTCAGAACCAGCTGGCTGAGTGCTGTCCTGAGGCTCTATGGGGTTGGTTTGGGTTAGTGAACTGAGCCTCAGAACCAGCTGGCTGAGTGCTGTCCTGAGGCTCTATGGGGTTGGTTTGGGTTAGTGAACTGAGCCTCAGAACCAGCTGGCTGAGTGCTGTCCTGAGGCTCTATGGGGTTGGTTTGGGTTGGTGAACTGAGCCTCAGAACCAGCTGGCTGAGGAGGCTCTTCTCTTGTTTCATCTCTTGACATTGTAGAGCTGTGTGATGGAATGTTTTGGGGTCACTTGTTTTTAGATGGTTGTAAAATGTGATGTCTCTTTTTTCTATCTGAATGAGGAGGGGGTATTGGCCCCATTCTGCTCTACATGTGTTATTTGGAGTTGTTCTTAGCACTTGCAATAGAGTCTTGCAAAACTCTGCATGCAGTATTTCGATTGGATGTTTGTCCCATTTGGTAAATTCATTATTAGAGATTGGACCCCATATCTCACTGCCATATAGAGCAATTGGTTCTATAACTGATTGAACAAGTTTGAGCCAGATTCTAATTGGAATTTCGATTTTGATGTTCCTTTTAATGGCATAGAATTCTCTTCTTGCTTTGTCTCTCAGCTCATTCACAGCCATGTGAAAGCTACCTGTGTTGATGATATTTAGACCTAGATATGTGTAGTTTCTGGTGTGTTCTAATATAACTGTGTCCAAATAGAATTTATATTTGTCATCCTGATTTCCTGACCTTTTTTGGAATATCATTATATTTGTTGTTTTAGGTTTAACGGTCAGAGTCCAGGTCTGACAGAACCTGTGGTTAACGGTCAGAGTCCAGGTCTGACAGAACCTGTGGTTAACGGTCAGAGCCCAGGTCTGACAGAACCTGTGGTTAACGGTCAGAGCCCAGGTCTGACAGAACCTGTGGTTAACGGTCAGAGCCCAGGTCTGACAGAACCTGTGGTTAACGGTCACAGAGTCCAGGTCTGACAGAACCTGTGGTTAACGGTGAGAGCCCAGGTCTGACAGAACCTGTGGTTAACGGTCAGAGCCCAGGTCTGACAGAACCTGTGGTTAACGGTCAGAGCCCAGGTCTGACAGAACCTGTGGTTAACGGTCAGAGTCCAGGTCTGACAGAACCTGTGATTAACGGTCAGAGCCCAGGTCTGACAGAACCTGTGGTTAACGGTCAGAGCCCAGGTCTGACAGAACCTGTGGTTAACGGTCAGAGTCCAGGTCTGACAGAACCTGTGATTAACGGTCAGAGCCCAGGTCTGACAGAACCTGTGGTTAACGGTCAGAGCCCAGGTCTGACAGAACCTGTGGTTAACGGTCAGAGCCCAGGTCTGACAGAACCTGTGGTTAACGGTCAGAGCCCAGGTCAGACAGAACCTGTGATTAACGGTCAGAGTCCAGGTCTGACAGAACCTGTGATTAACGGTCAGAGCCCAGGTCAGACAGAACCTGTGGTTAACGGTCAGAGTCCATGTCTGACAGAACCTGTGGTTAACGGTCAGAGCCCAGGTCTGACAGAACCTGTGGTTAACGGTCAGAGTCCAGGTCTGACAGAACCTGTGGTTAACGGTCAGAGCCCAGGTCTAAGAGAACCTGTGGTTAACGGTCAGAGCCCAGGTCTGACAGAACCTGTGGTTAACGGTCAGAGCCCAGGTCTGACAGAACCTGTGAAGACGATCTAGGTGCTGCTGTAACCCCTCTTTAGTGGGAGACAGCAGCACCAGGTCATCTGCGTACAGCAGACACTTGATTTCAGTGTTGTGTAGGGTGATACCAGGTGCTGCCGATTCTTCTAATGTTTTTGCCAATTCATTAATGTAGATGTTAAATAGTGTTGGACTTATTGGGCAGCCCTGTTTCACTCCCCGTCCCAGAGAGAAGAAGTCTGTTTGCTTGTTGCCAATTTTAACCTCACATTTGTTTTTAGTGTACATTGATTTAACAAAATGATATGTTTTCCCTCCAATGCCACTTTCTATTAGTTTATAAAAAATACCTTCACGCCAAATTGAATCAAATGCTTTCTTGAAATCTACAAAACACGAGTAGATTTTGCCTTTGTTTTGGTTTACTTGTTTATCAATTAGAGTGTGAAGGGTGCAAATGTGGTCTGTTGTACGAATTTTTTAAAGAAATCCAATCTGGCTTCTGCTCAGGACGTTGTGTTCGTCAAGGAAATGATGTAGCCTGCTATTTATAATACTTACTGCAGAGAATTTTACCCAAGTTGCTGTTGACGCAAATTCCTTTGTAATTATTTGGGTCAAATTTGTCTCCATTTTTATAGATTGTTGTGATCAATCCTTGGTTCCAAATATCGGGGAAAATACCTGCAGTGAGGATAATGTTGAAGAGTTTTGAGTTTTGCCAATTTTGAATTTGTGGTCTGTATATTTGATCATTTCATTTAAAATACCATCAGCACCACAGGCCTTTTGGGGTTGGAGAGTGCATAGTTTTTCCAATAATTCTTCTTCTGTAACTGGGGTATCTACAGGATTCTGATAGTCTTTGACTGCCGATTCGAGGATTTGTAATTGTTATATTGTTTTATTGCTGTAGAGGTTTGCAAAGTGATTTCTCCACATATCCCCATCTTGGAGAGCCAATTCCTCATGATGAGGTTTGCAAAGTGATTTCTCCACATATCCCCATCTTGGAGAGCCAATTCCTCATGATGAGGTTTGCAAAGTGATTTCTCCACATATCCCCATCTTGGAGAGCCAATTCCTCATGATGAGGTTTGCAAAGTGATTTCTCCACATATCCCCATCTTGGAGAGCCAATTCCTCATGATGAGGTTTGCAAAGTGATTTCTCCACATATCCCCATCTTGGAGAGCCAATTCCTCATGATGAGGTTTGCAAAGTGATTTCTCCACATATCCCCATCTTGGAGAGCCAATTCCTCATGATGAGGTTTGCAAAGTGATTTCTCCACATATCCCCATCTTGGAGAGCCAATTCCTCATGATGAGGTTTGCAAAGTGATTTCTCCACATATCCCCATCTTGAGAGCCAATTCCTCATGATGAGGTTTTCTCCACATATCCCATCTTGCCAATTCCTCATGATGAGGTTTGCAAAGTGATTTCTCCACATATCCCCATCTTGGAGAGCCAATTCCTCATGATGAGGTTTGCAAAGTGATTTCTCCACATATCCCCATCTTGGAGAGCCAATTCCTCATGATGAGGTTTGCAAAGTGATTTCTCCACATATCCCCATCTTGATGAGAGCCAATTCCCCATCATGATGAGGTTTGCAAAGTGATTTCTCCACATATCCCCATCTTGGAGAGCCAATTCCTCATGATGAGGTTTGCAAAGTGATTTCTCCACATATCCCCATCTTGGAGAGCCAATTCCTCATGATGAGGTTTGCAAAGTGATTTCTCCACATATCCCCATCTTGGAGAGCCAATTCCTCATGATGAGGTTTGCAAAGTGATTTCTCCACATATCCCCATCTTGGAGAGCCAATTCCTCATGATGAGGTTTGCAAAGTGATTTCTCCACATATCCCCATCTTGGAGAGCCAATTCCTCATGATGAGGTTTGCAAAGTGATTTCTCCACATATCCCCATCTTGGAGAGCCAATTCCTCATGATGAGGTTTGCAAAGTGATTTCTCCACATATCCCCATCTTGGAGAGAGATGAGGTTTGCAAAGTGATTTCTCCACATCATGATGAGGTTTGCAAAGTGATTTCTCCACATATCCCCATCTTGGAGAGCCAATTCCTCATGATGAGGTTTGCAAAGTGATTTCTCCACATATCCCCATCTTGGAGAGCCAATTCCTCATGATGAGGTTTGCAAAGTGATTTCTCCACATATCCCCATCTTGGAGAGCCAATTCCTCATGATGAGGTTTGCAAAGTGATTTCTCCACATATCCCCATCTTGGAGAGCCAATTCCTCATGATGAGGTTTGCAAAGTGATTTCTCCACATATCCCCATCTTGGAGAGCCAATTCCTCATGATGAGGTTTGCAAAGTGATTTCTCCACATATCCCCATCTTGGAGAGCCAATTCCTCATGATGAGGTTTGCAAAGTGATTTCTCCACATATCCCCATCTTGGAGAGCCAATTCCTCATGATGAGGTTTGCAAAGTGATTTCTCCACATGATCCCCATATCCCCATTGGAGAGCCAATTCCTCATGATGAGGTTTGCAAAGTGATTTCTCCACATATCCCCATCTTGGAGAGCCAATTCCTCATGATGAGGTTTGCAAAGTGATTTCTCCACATATCCCCATCTTGGAGAGCCAATTCCTCATGATGAGGTTTGCAAAGTGATTTCTCCACATATCCCCATCTTGAGAGCCAATTCCTCATGATGAGGTTTGCAAAGTGATTTCTCCACATATCCCCATCTTGGAGAGCCAATTCCTCATGATGAGGTTTGCAAAGTGATTTCTCCACATATCCCCATCTTGGAGAGCCAATTCCTCATGATGAGGTTTGCAAAGTGATTTCTCCACATATCCCCATCTTGGAGAGCCAATTCCTCATGATGAGGTTTGCAAAGTGATTTCTCCACATATCCCCATCTTGGAGAGCCAATTCCTCATGATGAGGTTTGCAAAGTGATTTCTCCACATATCCCCATCTTGGAGAGCCAATTCCTCATGATGAGGTTTGCAAAGTGATTTCTCCACATATCCCCATTTTGGAGAGCCAATTCCTCATGATGAGGTTTGCAAAGTGATTTCTCCACATATCCCCATCTTGGAGAGCCAATTCCTCATGATGAGGTTTGCAAAGTGATTTCTCCACATATCCCCATTTTGGAGAGCCAATTCCTCATGATGAGGTTTGCAAAGTGATTTCTCCACATATCCCCATCTTGGAGAGCCAATTCCTCATGATGAGGTTTGCAAAGTGATTTCTCCACATATCCCCATTTTGGAGAGCCAATTCCTCATGATGAGGTTTGCAAAGTGATTTCTCCACATATCCCCATCTTGGAGAGCCAATTCCTCATGATGAGGTTTGCAAAGTGATTTCTCCACATATCCCCATCTTGGAGAGCCAATTCCTCATGATGAGGTTTGCAAAGTGATTTCTCCACATATCCCCATTTTGGAGAGCCAATTCCTCATGATGAGGTTTGCAAAGTGATTTCTCCACATATCCCCATCTTGGAGAGCCAATTCCTCATGATGAGGTTTGCAAAGTGATTTCTCCACATATCCCCATCTTGGAGAGCCAATTCCTCATGATGAGGTTTGCAAAGTGATTTCTCCACATATCCCCATCTTGGAGAGCCAATTCCTCATGATGAGGTTTGCAAAGTGATTTCTCCACATATCCCCATTTTGGAGAGCCAATTCCTCATGATGAGGTTTGCAAAGTGATTTCTCCACATATCCCCATCTTGGAGAGCCAATTCCTCATGATGAGGTTTGCAAAGTGATTTCTCCACATATCCCCATCTTGGAGAGCCAATTCCTCATGATGAGGTTTGCAAAGTGATTTCTCCACATATCCCCATTTTGGAGAGCCAATTCCTCATGATGAGGTTTGCAAAGTGATTTCTCCACATATCCCCATCTTGGAGAGCCAATTCCTCATGATGAGGTTTGCAAAGTGATTTCTCCACATATCCCCATTTTGGAGAGCCAATTCCTCATGATGAGGTTTGCAAAGTGATTTCTCCACATATCCTCATCTTGGAGAGCCAATTCCTCATGATGAGGTTTGCAAAGTGATTTCTCCACATATCCCCATTTTGAGAGCCAATTCCTCATGATGAGGTTTGCAAAGTGATTTCTCCACATATCCCCATCTTGGAGAGCCAATTCCTCATGATGAGGTTTGCAAAGTGATTTCTCCACATATCCCCATTTTGGAGAGCCAATTCCTCATGATGAGGTTTGCAAAGTGATTTCTCCACATATCCCCATTTTGGAGAGCCAATTCCTCATGATGAGGTTTGCAAAGTGATTTCTCCACATATCCCCATCTTGGATAGCCAATTCCTCATGATGAGGTTTGCAAAGTGATTTCTCCACATATCCCCATTTTGGAGAGCCAATTCCTCATGATGAGGTTTGCAAAGTGATTTCTCCACATATCCCCATCTTGGAGAGCCAATTCCTCATGATGAGGTTTGCAAAGTGATTTCTCCACATATCCTCATCTTGGAGAGCCAATTCCTCATGATGAGGTTTGTTTAATGTATTCCAATTCTCCCAGAAGTGGTTTGATTACATGGATTCCTCAATTACATCCAGCTGATTTCTAATGTGCTGTTCCTTTTCTGTTCTTAGGGTGTGTTTGTATTGCTTCAGTGTTTCCCCATACTGTTCTCAGGGTGTGTTTGTATTGCTTCAGTATTTCCCCATACTGTTCTCAGGGTGTGTTTGTATTGCTTCAGTGTTTCTCCATACTGTTCTCAGGGTGTGTTTGTATTGCTTCAGTGTTTCCCCACACTGTTCTCAGGGTGTGTTTGTATTGCTTCAGTGTTTCCCCATACTGTTCTCAGGGTGTGTTTGTATTGCTTCAGTGTTTCGCCATACTGTTCCCAGGGTGTGTTTGTATTGCTTCAGTGTTTCCCCATACTGTTCTCAGGGTGTGTTTGTATTGCTTCAGTGTTTCCCCATACTGTTCTCAGGGTGTGTTTGTATTGCTTCAGTGTTTCCCCATACTGTTCTCAGGGTGTGTTTGTATTGCTTCAGTGTTTCCCCATACTGTTCTCAGGGTGTGTTTGTATTGCTTCAGTATTTCTCCATACTGTTCTCAGGGTGTGTTTGTATTGCTTCAGTGTTTCCCCACACACTGTTCTCAGGGTTCTCAGTGTTTTGTATTGCTTCAGTGTTTCCCCATACTGTTCTCAGGGTGTGTTTGTATTGCTTCAGTGTTTCCCCATACTGTTCTTAGGGTGTGTTTGTATTGCTTCAGTGTTTCTCCATACTGTTCTCAGGGTGTGTTTGTATTGCTTCAGTGTTTCCCCCCATACTGTTCTCAGGGTGTGTTTGTATTGCTTCAGTGTTTCCCCACACACTGTTCTCTCAGGGTGTGTTTGTATTGCTTCAGTGTTTCCCCATACTGTTCTCAGGTGTGTTTGTATTGCTTCAGTGTTTCCCCATACTGTTCTCAGGGTGTGTTTGTATTGCTTCAGTGTTTCCCCATACTGTTCTCAGGGTGTGTTTGTATTGCTTCAGTGTTTCCCCATACTGTTCTCAGGGTGTGTTTGTATTGCTTCAGTGTTTCCCCATACTGTTCTCAGGGTGTGATTGTATTGTTCTCAGGGTGTGTTTGTATTGCTTCAGTGTTTCCCCACACTGTTCTCAGGGTGTGTTTGTATTGCTTCAGTGTTTCCCCATACTGTTCTCAGGGTGTGTTTGTATTGCTTCAGTGTTTCTCCATACTGTTCTCAGGGTGTGTTTGTATTGCTTCAGTGTTTCCCCATATTGAAGGCCTATATTTTTGATGTCTGGTTCTCTGTGATTTTGATTAGATATATTTCTCAATGACTTTCTTATATTTTTGCAATCATTATCAAACCATTTGTCATTATCTGTTATTTCTGGTTTGCTCTTATGCTTCTTTAGATTAGGAGGCTAATCTGTCAAATATGAAGTTTATGTTCCAAACGGCCACATTTACACCTTCGTTGCTGTAGGAGAATGTTAATAAGGCTAAAAGTTGTCCAGGAGAGATTGTATTTTTTGACTACTAATTGCTTTTTGGTAAATGTCTGTACTCTTTGCACTCCATCTATAGGCCTGTTTTGTACCATGTCATTTATTGGGCCGTGATGCTTCATGGTTGGGTTCTGCTTTTCTCAGATACACTGTGATTTTACTGTGGTCTGAGAGAGGTGTTATAGTGGGCTGACTGTGAAGGCTCTGAGAGAGGTGTTAGTGGGCTGACTGTGAAGGCTCTGAGAGAGGTGTTAGTGGGCTGACTGTGAAGGCTCTGAGAGAGGTGTTAGTGGGCTGACTGTGAAGGCTCTGAGAGAGGTGTTAGTGGGCTGACTGTGAAGGCTCTTAGAGAGGTGTTAGTGGGCTGACTGTGAAGGCTCTGAGAGACTCTGGGTTTAGGTCGGTGAGGAAGTAGTCTATAGTGCTGCTGCCATGGGATGAGCTGTAGGTGGACCGACCAAAAGAGTCCCCTCTCAGCCTACCATTGACTATGTACAGACCCAGTGTTCCACAGAGCTGTAGGTGTACCTACCAAAAGAGTCCCCTCTCAGCCTACCATTGACTATGTACAGACCCAGTGTTCCACAGAGCTGTAGGTGTACCTACCAAAAGAGTCCCCTCTCAGCCTACCATTGACTATGTACAGACCCAGTGTTCCACAGAGTTGTAGGTGTACCTACCAAAAGAGTCCCCTCTCAGCCTACCATTGACTATGTACAGACCCAGTGTTCCACAGAGCTGTAGGTGTACCTACCAAAAGAGTCCCCTCTCAGCCTACCATTGACTATGTACAGACCCAGTGTTCCACAGAGCTGTAGGTGTACCTGGGTGGGTGTAGTGTGAGGATGGTGGAGTTCTTGTGCTCATCTTACCATGACCCTCGGCCTATCACATGTGAGCATCCATGCCCCTCGGCCTATCACATGTGAGCATCCATGACCCTCGGCCTATCACATGTGAGCATAGTAGATGTGAGTATTTGTTTAATGTCACTCATTTGGTTGGTGGGGGCCAGTTGCTCCCCTCACAGCCTCTGCCTGCTGGGTCTACTCCAAGTGTGGGTCTGCGGTGGGGGGCAGGGGGGTAGGATGCCTCGTCCGGAGCCTCCTGCAGCCTGTCCTCTGTCCTCTGTTCTCTCCTGCAGCCTGTCCTCTGTTCTCTCCTGCAGCCTGTCCTCTGTTCTCTCCTGCAGCCTGTCCTCTGTTCTCTTTCTCTCCTGCAGCCTGTCCTCTGTTCTCTCCTGCAGCCTGTTCTCTGTCCTCTGTTCTCTCCTGCAGCCTGTCCTCTGTTCTCTTTCTCTCCTGCAGCCTGTCCTCTGTCCTCTGTTCTCTCCTGCAGCCTGTCCTCTGTCCTCTTTCTCTCCTGCAGCCTGTCCTCTGTCCTCTGTTCTCTCCTGCAGCCTGTCCTCTGTTCTCTGTTCTCTCCTGCAGCCTGTCCTCTGTCCTCTTTCTCTCCTGCAGCCTGTCCTCTGTCCTCTTTCTCTCCTGCAGCCTGTCCTCTGTTCTCTGTTCTCTCCTGCAGCCTGTCCTCTGTTCTCTGTTCTCTCCTGCAGCCTGTCCTCTGTCCTCTTTCTCTCCTGCAGCCTGTCCTCTGTTCTCTGTTCTCTCCTGCAGCCTGTCCTCTGTCCTCTGTTCTCTCCTGCAGCCTGTCCTCTGTCCTCTGTTCTCTCCTGCAGCCTGTCCTCTGTTCTCTGTTCTCTCCTGCAGCCTGTCCTCTGTCCTCTTTCTCTCCTGCAGCCTGTCCTCTGTTCTCTCCTGCAGCCTGTCCTCTGTTCTCTGTTCTCTCCTGCAGCCTGTCCTCTGTCCTCTTTCTCTCCTGCAGCCTGTCCTCTGTTCTCTCCTGCAGCCTGTCCTCTGTTCTCTCCTGCAGCCTGTCCTCTGTTCTCTCCTGCAGCCTGTCCTCTGTTCTCTGTTCTCTCCTGCAGCCTGTTCTCTGTTCTCTCCTGCAGCCTGTCCTCTGTCCTCTGTTCTCTCCTGCAGCCTGTCCTCTGTTCTCTCCTGCAGCCTGTCCTCTGTCCTCTGTTCTCTCCTGCAGCCTGTCCTCTGTTCTCTGTTCTCTCCTGCAGCCTGTCCTCTGTACTCTTTCTCTCCTGCAGCCTGTCCTCTGTTCTCTTTCTCTCCTGCAGCCTGTCCTCTGTCCTCTGTTCTCTCCTGCAGCCTGTCCTCTGTTCTCTCCTGCAGCCTGTCCTCTGTTCTCTGTTCTCTCCTGCAGCCTGTCCTCTGTTCTCTGTTCTCTCCTGCAGCCTGTCCTCTGTCCTCTGTTCTCTCCTGCAGCCTGTCCTCTGTTCTCTGTCCTCTCCTGCAGCCTGTCCTCTGTCCTCTTTCTCTCCTGCAGCCTGTCCTCTGTTCTCTCCTGCAGCCTGTCCTCTGTTCTCTGTTCTCTCCTGCAGCCTGTCCTCTGTCCTCTGTTCTCTCCTGCAGCCTGTCCTCTGTTCTCTCCTGCAGCCTGTCCTCTGTCCTCTGTTCTCTCCTGCAGCCTGTCCTCTGTTCTCTCCTGCAGCCTGTCCTCTGTCCTCTGTTCTCTCCTGCAGCCTGTCCTCTGTTCTCTGTTCTCTCCTGCAGCCTGTCCTCTGTCCTCTGTTCTCTCCTGCAGCCTGTCCTCTGTTCTCTGTTATCTCCTGCAGCCTGTCCTCTTTCTCTCCTGCAGCCTGTCCTCTGTCCTCTTTCTCTCCTGCAGCCTGTCCTCTGTTCTCTGTTCTCTCCTGCAGCCTGTCCTCTGTCCTCTGTTCTCTCCTGCAGCCTGTCCTCTGTCCTCTG